>NW_006399805.1:9753410-9775509 GCF_000299155.1 Elephantulus edwardii
GAGGATATGGTAAACTTGACCCTGGAGCGTTGATGTTTGTAGCTGAGGGTGAGGATATGGTAAACTTGACCCTGGAGCGTTGATGTTTGTAGCTGTGTCGAGTATTGACATTCTAAAGCTATGCTCTCCGTGTTTATAGGCCAAATAAGAAATGAGAAGTGGCAAAATTAAAGAAACTAACACACAGTGTAAGGCTATTAAAACGAAATGCAACATGCCAATCTGAATTCACTTTTGAAAGGCTGTATTTCCCAGCTCTGCCCACTGGGAAGCCGATGTGCTACTGTGGTTACTCAACACGGCCCTTCAAGCCAGAGTCTTTCTAACTCCCACCAAATGACTGGGGGGGGGGGAGGCAAGTGAGGTGCCTGCTGATAATGTAATCAAGGTGCAGGACACCTTTGTGGGGGGGTGGGCCCATGCAATAAGGCGTAGGGTCTCTGCAGAGGGGTCTGGTTGGCTATGACATCTTAATAGGTTAGAGACCTAATTAGCACCAAGAGGAGGAGGAGGAGGCAGCAGAGGGTGTCCTCTAGAGCCCGAGTCTCTGCTCTGGGAACCTCGAAGGCCCAGGAGAGAGAACTCTAACACAAGCGGTGACGAAAGATGGTCAGGTGCAGTGGCAGAGAAATTGTGGCAGCAGAACCAGGAGACAGGCAGAGGGTGGTGCGGTGAGTCTGCGGCCAATGAGAGAAGAACGCTGAGTGCCTTCACTGGGAGCTTGCCGGCGGACTGGGGTGCCCCTGGAGACACTACAGTGAGAGCTATCAAGCTTGGAACACTCCCCCAGCAGGAGAAAGGCCAGGCCGAGGCCAGAGAGAGGCCTGCCTGGGATGTGGGTTAGAGGTTGTCCCGACCAAAGTATCGGATCCTGAGATGTTCCTCACTCTGAACTCGAACCTGTTACTTCCCTAATAAACACCATAATTGTACCATCTGAGTTCTGTGTGCCCAGAGCAGTAAGTTACTGAAGCTGAGTAGAGAGGGCCCTGGGAGGCACAGCTGGCTAAGAACTGGTCAAAAGGCTGGACGCCTGCTTCCCAGCAATCAGCCTTGGGTGGCTGAGGTGGGTCAGGATTCTCCTCACCCTCTAAAGTGAAAGGAGCTCGGGCACCTTCCCCCCTTCACTATTAAACCCTAGAAGCGAAACACCCCTCGAGCAGTGGCCACCCTGGGGCCCCGATTACAGGCTCCAGCAGCAAGCAATGTCCCTACTTCCCTGTTTGAGGGAGGACCTGTGGAATCTAATGCACAAGCAAGCTTCTGAGAGATTGTTAAGGTTCTGTCAAAAGGTGACGGGCAAAAACACAGGTCACTGGAGCGATTACATGGGAACAGACACGAGGCAGACCTGTTACCAAGACAGAAAAGTCTGGGGTTGGTGCCCCCTTTCACCCAGGGCCCTAGAATGAGAGACCCCTCCTCCCTGTGTGCCACAGAATCAGAACCGACCCACAGCTGGCCTGCAGCGGCTTTTCAGAGGCTGTAAATCATACTGGAGGAGACTGCCCATCTTTTACCCACAGAGCAGCAGGTGGATTTGAACCAGCCACCTTTGGGTTGGCAGTGAGGCTCCTTACTGGTAAGCCACTTGAGCTCCCAAGAAACTCCTAGACTCAAGAGAAGTTTGATGACAAGGCTGTTCCTCCAGAACCAACAGAGAAAGCCTGCCCTGGAGCTGGCATCCTGAACTCAGACTTCTGAACTGTGGGAGAATAAACTCAGGGGTGTTCAAGCCCCCCACGTGCGGCATTCTGTCAAACGGCACTGGATGACCAAGACCCACTGGAAACACGTGAAGCAGAGCGATGCCCTCCACCAGGAGGAAGGGAATCCAGAAGGCGAGAGGACCCCGTCACGGCCGATCCCTTCACCCAGAGACTGCCTGAGCCAAGGCTAAAGCGAGTGGCCTGGGTGCCATGCTCCTTGACAGGAAGGTGATTCCAACACGCCGCCTCCAAGGCTCCTGGGGCCAATCAGGGAAACCTGGACACAGACGAAGCAATCACTGAGGTGAACTTTGCCAAAACACAACGCTGAAAACGGTTACGGGAAACAGCAGATGACAGACACGCTGAATAAAACATCATAAATTACAAAAGGACAGATACTGTGTCGTGAGTCAGATAAAAAGCCAAGAAAAGGCAAATGTATAAAGAATAAGGTTTATGAGTGTCACCGAGGGTGGCCCAGGGTGGGATGCTGATTAAGGATCCAGCTTCTCAGGTGACCACTGTAATCATTATCATTTTACACCTGTAAGAAGTTAACTGGCAAAAGTTGTGTGACAGACATGTTTACAGCAGGGCCTGGGGGCACGGGGGGGCAGGAGAGACCGAGAGGCTGCCCCTGCTGCCCCCTCTCTGACTGTTGTCCAACAGGACGCGACTCACAGCTGAACCCCAGTGGGCTTCCAAGGTGGCGAGGAGACGGCCCATCATTCTTCCAGCAGGCTGCTTAGATCTGACCAAAAATCTCATGAGATTTGGTTCCTTAGTTTGGAGATTTAAGGTCCTGGTTTCAGGGGACAACTCAGTTAATTAGCCTAGTAACAGGCTAAGACTTCCGTTCCACCTCCCAGTTCACTGCCCAGTGCCTGGGGTCTTAAGAGCTTGCAGGCAGCCAGCCAGGACAATTGGTCTCTATCTGCCTGGGGCAACAGAGGAAGAGGGAACTTCAGGAACAGCAGGAAGATGTGGACTGAGCAGCAAACAGCCTCTGTGGACAGTGTCCTCCTTGACCCTGACACCAGAAGACCTAAACATTGGATCAAAGGCTCGCTGGAAGAATCCTCATTATAAAGAGGAGAGAGCCAGTTTGGAGGTTTAAACTCTCATGGAATTCAGCCTTTCTGGAGGCATGGGGCCTGGGTGAACCCCTGAAGCCCCTTGAGAGCATTTTTAAACTTTAAATAAAATATAATCCCCTGGAATCTTCTTTAAAACCAAACAACTTAGCCTCTCGACAAGCAGGGAATGCCCGGCCCTGTGCCGGCTTGGTGCTTTTTGAAGATCTATCCACATGACATCAGTAACAGCAGCTGGAGAGATCAGAGAAGAAGCTGGGGGCTGAGCACTTGTTAACTGGGGAGGCACCACCCGGGAAAGGAAGGCGAGCAGGGCTTCAGTGTCACTCAGCGTAAGGGTGGAAACTGGTGAGCATAGTCACAACCCATCAACAAAATACAGAAATATTTAAAGAAAAAAAAAAAACCAGATTACAAAACACCAGCATATAATTCTGGTGAAAAGAACACACCTATTTGTGTACAGAGGAAGATCTGACATAATGTTCCTCTGTATTCTAAATCTTCACCTCTACTGTGCGAACAGGGAGCTCTGGTGGCTTAGTGGTTAAGCTGTTGTACTGCCAACACCAAGGCACAGGGTTCAGATCCCCCAGCTGCCCCTGGGGGGAAGGTGGACAATCTCCTCCCCTGTGATTTATAGCCTCTGCAAAACCGCTGGAGGATCTGGTGTGAGGAGGTTCCTACTTGACGATGTGAAGGAGGCCGGTGCAATCTACAGGACTGGCTCTGTCTCAGACAATCTCTTCGGCGACGTAAAAAGGAGAGAAGGTGGCACCTCAGCACCCAAGAAAGGAGAGCCGGGAGCGGGGTGCATCCCTCCAACCCTGGCTCCCCGCGGAGCGGCCTCCTGTGGTTTGCTGGGTACCACTGATTCGATGATGACTCACAGCGAGCGACCTCGACCTCTCAACAATGACTCACAGCGAGCGACCTCTCAGACAACAGGTCGGCACCTCGCCCTGGCCCGCGCCCTCCTCTCAATCCATCCCCACCAGGTCAAGCCCGTTGCTACAGCCGCCGTGTCAACCCATCCTGTTGAGGGTATCACTCCTAGATCAAGTGAAGTATCGATGCCAAGACACGTGAGACCTCCAAGAGCCTGTGGGTGTTGACGGAGACAAGGCCCCTCCCCACAGAGGCAGGGCTGGGCACAGGGAAGACTTCCCCTAGAGCCAAACTGTAAGAAAGTAAATGTCTGTTTGTTAAGCCGCTCACTTGTGCTATTTCTGCTGTAACAGTGCCAGACAACCTGGTCACAGCCTAATGGGAGCCGGAGCAGTGGAAAACACATGCTCAAATAAACGTAAACCTCCCCCCCACCGTCAAGGGCATTCTGTTGTTACTCTTACTGGGTCCTCTTCACAGAATTCGATCTCCAGGCCTTTCTTCCAGGCTGCAATTGGTGTTACATGTTCCTGAGTGACTACGGCTCACAGCAACCCTGTGAACAACGGTCCTGAAACCTTGCTCTGTCTTGAGGACCGTAGATGGGTTCAAACCACCAACCTCTCCATCAGCAGCTGAGGGCAAAAGGGTTTCACTGCCCATAAATAAGCAAGCTGACTGGCATCGAGCCAATCCCAGCCCACCGCGACCCAATCCTATGGGATGGAGGAAGACTGGTCCTCAGAGTTCCCAGAGCTGTCATCTTTATAGAAGCCCAGTGCTACACTGTTTTACCAAGGAGCACCTGGTGGGTTTGAACTGCTGACCTCCTGATTAGTAACCACCCACCTAGCTGACGTGTAATCAGGACTCTCTTCCAAATAAATTTTGTCATATTTGTTAGGTTCCAAGGGGTTGGTTCTGACTGACAGCTGACCCTTCAGCTGTTTTTCAGAGGCTGTTAATCGAATGGGAGGAGACAGCCCACCCATCTCCATATAGCAGCTGGTGTATGTGAACCGTCTTAAGCCACCAGAGCGCCCTACCTTTATCTAGGAGCTTGGGACCCCTGAATATAAGGACCCTGCAGAGAGGACCCTGTATGCATCTCTCTCCTGAGAAGCAGCCGGAGGATGCGAACTGCTGTCCTTTCAGAGAGTAGTCCAATACGTCAGGTCATCCACAGCGCCGGGGTTCCTTACATGTGCAATTAGAAGCCCACAAACATTTACACCCCTTAACCTAGTGTTCTCTGTAAAGACACTAACAGCCAGGAGAAGCCTCAATGTTGGTGTTACATTGAGCAGGAGATTATTAGGGGACCGTCAGAAATAACTAGCTATTCTGGGGAATGTTTACGCCAACTAACTATTGATAACTTCCCTCTGTGATTTTTTGCATGGATTCCAAATTTAGAAACCTGTCCACCCCCGGAAGTTCAGTGAATATTCACTTCTATTTCCTTCCAGATTCCTGAAATGCATGACGTACTTTTATTTATCAGTCAATCAATCAAAGTTGGGAAAAGTGGAGGGTCAGAGGAAGAGAGGAAGGCCCTCCGCAAGATGGAGCCACACAGTGGCTGTGAGCACGGGCTCGTGCCTTTCAGAGATGCGTGTCCAGCACGGCGCAGGACAGGGCAAGGGTCAGCTCTGCTGTCCGCAGGGTCCCTATGTGCTGTTGTTGACTCCATGACAACTGCTCCCTCCAGGCGGGGACCTGGATCTGTCCAGTACTGACCAGGCACGCCCGGCCTCAGCCCTTCACACAGGGAACGCCCATCAGCCCTGTGTCCAATACCATCCAGGCACGCCCGGCCTCAGCCCTTCACACAGGGACTGTCCATCAGCCCTGCATCCAGTACTGTCCAGGCATGCCCGGCCTCAGCCCTTCACACAGGGAAGGCTCATCAGCCCTGAGTCCAGCGAGTCCTTGGCTGCCTTGACAGTCCATGTTCATTGTGCCTGAGTCCCGTGTCGGTCACTCTCACTACTTTAATCTTTTTCATCCTGCTACCACCCTTAGAGGGGCTCTGGTGGCTGCAGTCTGCAGGAAGTCACGCTTCCGACCCAAACGGGTCTGGTACTTCCCTGGGGGTACAACTCCCTGGAGGTCTCATCAGGTGTTCCACGGGAGAAAGGTGAGCGGTCTCCTGCCATGTGATCTGGAGCCTCTGAAAACCCAGTGGACGGTCAGCCACGGGCCTGCTGAGTGTGCTGGATTACTGCCCACTTAGGGAGCCCAGGAATGGAGGTGTTTAACCAAAATGTCAGCAGTTCAAATGCACCAGGCCATCCACAGAAGAAAGGTGGGCAGTCTACCTACCCCCTTAAAGATTTCAGTTGGAAACGAGATAGAGGGTCATCGTCAGTTGGAAAGAACCTAACAGCAGGTACAACACACTGAACAGAGGGCAGGGGGCTGCCAACATGACTTTCACTGCACACGCCGTGTGAATTCTTCGGGTAACCCTGGCCTTGCTGTGGGAAGCTGGGGCTGGATGCCAGTCTCTGAGGTCAGCCTGCACACACAGCTCTGAGACCTGGGATCTGTGTCCACGAAACCCCTCAACCAGCTCAAACACACGCTGCTGTGACACTGTGAGGGTGGTCTGTCAGACAGTGGACATGCTGGCCATTTCATCTAGTGACCCAGAGACAACAAACCCCCATGTGGTCCACCTGCTCTGTGGCCAGTCCAGTTCCAGGCCTACTTGGAGGGTCCAGCTGTGAGCACACAGATGCTTTGAGAAAACCACCAGAAAGAAGTTTCTCGAATTTTAAAATATTTATTCAGATGTGGGTTTAAACAAAGAACACTGACATGTGGAGAGTTGACATATTTATGAAATTTCACTTTTAGTTTTTCAATTCCAGTTAGGGAGGGTTTGCGAGTCTTTCCCTTACAGAAGGGTTACCCTGGTGGTTAGGGGGACATGTGCCCGAGCCAGAACTGGGCAATGTGCATCCCGGCTCTGTGCCTGGGCCTGGTGCCTTGACCCAATGCAAGGTATTCAACCCACGTACCACCTCAACTGACTGTCTGCTGGCCAGGATGTTGTGTCAGTGTACATGTGGTGTTGTGATGCTAAGAGCTGAAGGTGTTGTGCTGGTGTATATGAGGTGTTGTGATGCTGAAAGCAGAGGGTGTTGTGCTGGTGCATGTGTGATGCTGAAAGCAGAGGGTGTTGTGTTGGTGTATGTGTGGTATGTGATGCTGAAAGCAGAGGGTGTTGTGCTGGTGTATGTGTGGTATGTGATGCTGAAAGCAGAGGGTGTTGTGCTGGTGTACGTGTGGTGTGTGATGCTGGGAGCTGAGGGTGTTGTGCTGGTATACGTGTGGTGTGTGATGCTGGAGCGGAGGGTGTTGTGTTGGTGTACGTGTGGTGTGTGATGCTGGGAATTGAGGGTGTTGTCCTGGTGTACATGTGGTGTTTGAGGCTAGGAACCGAGGGTGTTGTGCTGTTGCATGTGTGGTGTGTGGTGCTGGGAGCTGAGGGTGTTCTCCTGGTGTATATGTGGTGTGTGATGCTGGAGCAGAGGGTGTTGTGCTGTTGTATGTGTGTTGTGTGACGCTGGGAGTGGAGGGTGTTGTGCTGGTGTACGTGTGGTGTGTGATGCTGGGAGCTGAGGGTGTTGTGCTGGTGTACATGTGGTGTTTGAGGCTAGGAACCGAGGGTGTTGTGCTGTTGTATGTGTGGTGTGTGATGCTGGGAACCGAGGGTGTTGTGCTGTTGCATGTGTGGTGTGTGGTGCTGGGAGCTGAGGGTGTTCTCCTGGTGTATATGTGGTTTGTGATGCTGGGAGCCGTATCACTGGCAAGTCAAACACAGCGGGGTCATCCATGGTGGATACGTTTCAGCAGAGCTTATAAACCAAGACAGACAAGGAAAAAAGGCCTGCCAATTAATTCTGAAAATCAGCTTATGAAAACACGAGGACCTGCAGTCTGCCTCGTTCAGGAAGCTGAGTGCCCTCGCCTGGACCACTGCTGTCTGGCTGATTCTGACCCACGGTGAGCCAGCAGAGGTCACAGAGACCATGCATTTTCCTAAAGAAGGTCCAAGGTGCCTCCAGATGGACTCAGACCTCCAGCATTTTGGTCAGCAACTGTGTGCATTAACCATGTGCCCCACCAAGGAAGGGACTCAAAAATTCAGGGACTGTGACAACGGGCTGGACGACACAGGACCAGGTAACGTCCGATGCTGTTGTCTGAGGGCAGACTCCCCAGGGAGTGACTGGCACACAAGGCAGAAGGGGCAAGTGCCACCATCACTGCACACAGGTCAAGCAAACACCCTCTAACCACAGGGTTTCTAAGGTGCAAATGTTACCAGGAGGAGCTTGCCTCATCTTCCTCCCACAGCGCGGCGGCAGGGTTCGAACTGACAACCTGTCAGTTACAGCCCCAACATTTCAATAGCATCAGTTTTTGTTTCATTCCCTTCACACAGTGAGCGTTTCCTAGTGGACGATCGTGGTTCTTGGTAAGATGCTTCTTACCTCTCCTGCCTGCTCTACAGTGCAGAGGGGCTCACGGCTGGCCCTCCCCGCGCCCAGCTGGCCCACCCCGTGCCCAGCTGGCCCTCCCTGTGCCCGGCTGGCCCTCTCTGCGCCCAGCTGGCCCACCCCATGCCCGGCTGGCTCTCCCCGTGTCCGGCTGGCCCACCCAGAGCCTGGCTGGCCCTCCCCACGCCCAGAGGGCCCTCCCTGTGCCTGACTGGCCCACCCCACCTCTAGCAGCCAAGCACTAAGTGCTCCACACTTGGACCTCACTGGACTCATGTGCCGAGGTATGGCCGAGCAGAGTGTCACAGCCCTGGGAAGCGGGCTGTCACACAGCCATTCTTCACCAAGGGCCCCAGACACGCCCCTCATGTTGGGGTTCATCTTGCACCTCCTTGTTGTAGGATCTGTAGACACTCAACTCACCCATGAGGGCAGGTGAGGCTGCCTATGGTCAGATGGGAGGCAGAGGGCGCAGAGTTCAAGTCCTGACTCCTCCAGCCACTGATGATGAGGCCGTGGACAGGCCAGCCACCATTCTGAGCCTCAGTTTCCCCCTCTGTAAACAGAAACAATCACAGCTTTCTCCCGCTCCTTCCCTGTGACACGCTGTTAGGTGTGGACGGTCTGTCCCACAGACGCTGGATCAAGGAGGGCAGGAATGGGTAGCATTCACCACTCAGCCCTGGGAAGAAAGGATCCCGTCCCTCTTGGCATGGGGGCAGGAAGGCTGCGGTTCCCAGAAATCACCAGGCTGTGAACAACCTGACACCTGGCCTTTGACCTCACACATCCATGAAAGGGGCCACCAAAAAGCGATGTGCAGGGATTTCAGGTACTTGCTGACCTCACTCGGCCTCTGATGCCCACTGCTGTCCAGTCGATGCTAACGCAGCGTGACCCTCCAGGACAGCTGAGAACTTCCCGGAGAGCTTCCACGCCGTCATCTGTGCTGGGGCAGACTGCAACACCGACCACTGACCTCTGGGTCAGCAGCTCAATTACTTAACCGCCAGGGTTCCTTAACTCTGACCCTCTAGATCCAAAACCCACAGTCAAACCCTGCTGTCAAGTTGCTTCCAAAAGGACAGCTGGTGAGTTTGAACCTCTGACCTTCGGGTTAGCCACCTGACACTTAACCTGCTTCATTTCCTTTAACAGAGGTTCTCAGATCGAGACGCAAACTCAGCCCCACCTCGAATCTACTGAAACAGAAACTCTGGGGGTGGCCCAGCAACCATGTTTTAACAAGCCCTTGGGTCGCTGATGAGGAAAACACCGAGAACCACTTTTCTAGAACGTTCCAGAGCTCCATGCATGCTTCCACAAAGACTCCCGCCTACAGGTGCAGTGAGACAAACACACAGAGACACACACACAAGGCAGGCAGCGGGAGGGGCCCAGCCGGGGTGCAGGTGGGTGGGAGCATGAGTCGGCCAGAGAGGGGGAACCTGACACCCCCGGAAGACAGGTCACTCGCCGTCTTGTGGAGGTCACTGCTGGCCACAGGAAGTCTGGCCGTTTAAGTGAGAGCACTCAGCAGGATGACCGTTTGCAGAGACCAGGCAGGAGAAGGGTGGGGTGCCCAGTGCTCAAAGGGGCAATCAGGAAACAATTGCCAGCCGCCTGCCGTGTCCAAGGGTCTGAACAGGAGGCCTCTCAGCAGCACGGCCCCAGAGCAGGACAGCTGGGCCTCAGCCTGAACCCCGAGCCTGGCAGGCCACAGCTCCCTTCTCTGTGGGGAGCAGCCCCTCAGGGTCCAGTCCCTCACGTGCTGAACTTCCTCCCTTCAAGACCCTACGTTAATATCCTGCGATGTCAGGAGTCCCCACCTAGTTGGCCTCATCCTGCCCTCCCAAAGGTGGCCCCAAGACACGGGGGCGCGCAGGGACCTGGAGTGGATGGGAGGCACTTCAAGGTCCAGGCAGAGGTGAGGTGGTCATAGCCTGGATAAGGAGTCAGGGTTCATCACAAGGTGGCCGACCTGCTGGGCCCACCCAGGTGTGTGCGCAGGTCAGCGTGGACACAGAGTGCTCAGGCACCTCTCCGGGTCACCTGCGTCCCTGATGCTTCCCGGTGGCACACGCAGAGAGTGCTGGGTTCGAGCTTCACAACTGGAAGCGTGTGCCTCGCCCCTCCTCTCACGCCAGCAGCACCTGGAGGAGGTGCTCTTCTGATTTTAACCCCCTCTGCCACCTGACTCGGAGGGACCCTGCTCACTGTGGACAGGGGAGAGAGGAGAGGTCTCCGGCTCAGCCTGGTGGCCACGCTGCCCTCGGGGACCGTCAGTGCTGACGAGTGCCTTCTGTAACAAGACCCACATTTCAGAGAACAATATGGAGCATCGCTGGCCAGGGGAACCCCAAATCCTGGAAGTGGGGGCACACAACCTTGCTGTATGGGAGGGCTCTTGCAGGAGCAGAGTTCCCTCCTCTGTACAGCAGGGCCCACTAGGTACCTAGTGTGCTTCTAACCCAAGAAGGCCTGGCCCCGAGCTCCCTGCCACCTCTCTGGATGATCCTGGGACCCCAGCAAGGTGCTGTGAGCAAGCTCATGAGAAGACACAGCTCCCTGGGTGACACGTTACTCCTGAGTGACCCCAAGGACATCCACCCAACTCTGGGTCCCCCGGCCCCTACCCAACACAGCTCCCAACTCTCCCAGCCTGGGCTGCAGAAACGACCTGGATCAAGTCTCACCCTCGCCTGTTCTCTAGAGAATCAGAACCTTCCGCAACCCTTCAACAGGGTCCCAAGCACTGAAGGTCCATTCTGTGCTCACGCCTCCAGCCAACCAGCCCATCTGCAGCGATGCCCAGGACGAACTCAGCGCCCTGTCACCTTGTGCCAGGGGACCTGACCCAGGACACCTCATCTGTTCCACGTGCTGGGACCCCCAAGCCTTGCTCGCAGAAATTCACTGCCTTCCACCTGACCCCAGCCCTTCAAGGGTCTGGAATCCTTCCTGGGGTAAGTAAGCCATGTAATAATTTTCAAAGGAAACATTCCTGTAGTAGTGACAGCGCCTCCCAGCCTCAGCCAACAGCAGGTCAGGGATGGGTCCATCCTTCCCTGACAGTGTGGGTCAGATGACCCACCCACAGGACAGTGTGCAATACACACCACACGGCACAGCCACGCCACACGGGCACACGCCCATACACCAGAATGTGCGCACGCCAAAGACACGGCACAGGCACGTACACTCGCACCAAACACCACCTTCACACAGCACACACCAGTCACTCACATACACTCATACACGCACTACACCTCTCCTCTTACATACAACCTCTTCCCTCACAGACCTCAAAGGAAGAACACCTTTCCAAACCACCTTTCCATTGTGACTTCACAGAACCACCAGCAGACACCCTGACCGGGGAGCTTGAAGGACACTGTCCTCCGAGCCGGCCTGGGATGAGCCGTCTACACCGGGGCTCACAGCTGACTCGGGAGGCGCTATCGGTGTGGACTCCGTCTTGCCAGGACGGGATCGAAGCCGTGTGGGAAACAGGTGCCCACCGTGCCGAGATGGAAGGTTCTAGTATGGTCTCTGGTGAGCGCCCTCTGTCTGCACCCGTGTCAGACTGGCTTCCTCTGTGACAATAAGGGCGTTATAAAAGTCCATAGCGTGCGCAGAAGCATCAATCTGTCCAAATCCCGCTGAAACACGGTGAATTAATCACAATCAGAATGTCCACCGTCCAGAGCAGGGTGGGGGGCATTCTGCAAGAGACCCCTTCCTTCCAGGACACTACAAACTGCTTCGGTACTGGGTTCACTCAGATAAAGTGCAGAGACCCCACAGAATCAGACCATTTTCAACATCTGCTATGCTTTTATTACCATGATTTTGTTTTATGGTAACTGATGAGGACGGGACCGGGTCGGCCAGGGCTCAGGTGTGTTAGCTACAGGGCTGCTACGAGTCTTCCTCGACTGGACAGCACCGACCAGCCACCACCTGACTCGCTCACTTCTCGCGGCCAAGCTGCCCGACATCAGATGCCTGGCTGCAGGGACAATGTCCATGGTGCCTCCTGCCCTCGTCCTCGGACAAATGCAGGGGTTCCTTTGGAAGCTGGTCATGCACTCTCACCTGCCTAAACCCCCTTGCAAAACCCCTGGTTGTGGAATCATCTCCCACTCGTTCTGTGTGCTGCAGGACACCTGGGTGTGGGGTGTGTGTGTGTGTGACAGAGAGAGAGAGAGAGAGAGACAGCCTCCAGGGCAGTGTGCCCACACCTGGGAATCATCTCTCACTCGTTGTTCTGCGCTGCAGGACACCTGGCGGGGTGTGTGCGTGCGCGCGTGTGACGGCCTCCAGGGCAGTGTGCCCACACTTGGGAATCATCATCTCCCACTTGTTGTTACATGCTGCAGGACATCTGGCGGGATGTGTGTGTGTGTCTGCGCGCGTGCGCGCGCACGTGTGCGTGTGTGACGGCCTCCAGGACAGTGTGCCCACACCTGGGAATCATTACCGCCCCTTCTGTCCCCTGCAGAGCTTGGTGGTTTGAACCATCCACCTACTGGCTAGCAGCACAGTGCTTTAACCACACACCAGCAGGGATGGGGGAATGGACGCTGCGGAGCGGACTCCGGCTCCCTACAGCCCCGTGTGTGTCAGAGTACAACTGAGCTCCCACCTGCCCTCCACCTGACCCCCAGCCCTTCAAGGGTCTTGAATCCTTCCTGGGGTAAGTAAGCCATGTAACCATTTTCAAAGGAAACGTCCCTGTAGTAGTGACAGCGCCTCCCAGCCTCAGCCTACAGCAGGTCAGGGATGGGTCCATCCTTCCCCTGACAGTGCAGGTCAGAGCTCCACTGGGTTTTCAATGGCTGGTTTGTCAATGGAGATTGCCAGTCCTTTCTTCTGAGGCACCTCTGGGTACACTCGGATCTTTACTCTTTCGGCTCACCACCAAGCTAACAGGAACAGGTTTGACAGGTACGGCTGTTGCAAGCTCAGGACCCATAAGGTGTTTTAATGTCCCTTCTAAGCCTGGGTGAGCCAAATCTGCGGGCTCGCCCAATGGCCTGCCAACTTCTGTCTGCAGCCCTGTGACGGTAACTCAGGTAGGCTCTGAGGAGCAGGCAGGTGGGGGCTGAAACTCAGAGAGCGGGAGTGGAGAACCTGGTGGCCTCGCTGCGGTGAGCAGGCCTGGCTTTAGCTCCAGATAACAGACTGTAGTCCGGTGAATGCAAGCCACACGAGACTCACCAGCCCAGGGCTGCTGGAGACACCAAATGAACAGCCTAGTCTCCAATCCCTAGGAGTGCCTGCCAGGTATAAAGCTCCTCTGGTGGTGTAGCCCACCGGTAAGAAGCTGCACTGCCAACCTAAAGGCAGGCTCTGTGGAAGAAAGATGGGCAGTCTCCTCCCATGAGATTTACAGCCTGTGAAAACCCACTGGGGGAGAGAACCAGGTATTGGTTCCAACCCAGTGGCATAAAACAGCAGCCACCTGAAGTTCAGCAGTTCAAATCTACCCACTGCTCCAACAGGAGAAAGAGGGGTGGTCTCCTCCTGTAACGATTTAGCTTGAATAGTGGGCTACAAAAATCTGTGCTGCAGTTTTTTAATTTCTACACCTTATTAACCTGAGAGAGCTCTGGTGGCCTAGTCTGTAGGGAGTTGTGCTGTTAAACAAAGGTTGTCTCTAATGGTTCGAATCCCTCAGCTGCTCCACGGGAGAAAGATGGGCAGTCTCCTCCTGTTACGCTGACCACATCAGTGAGCCCATGGAGGGACGCCATGTGTCTGGACTGGCTCGCCGGCAGTGGGCATCCTGGTCATGAGATGGAGACAGAGGGGGACCAGTGCTAGAGCCTGTCCTCCAGAGACCCCGCACTGCAGACCCCAGGGGGTCACCTGCCTTGTGTAGAAATGAGACCACTAATAGCCACGGCTTTCCACCCTGCTCACAGCCACATAAATATATCTTCCCAGGTGGAGAAGCCAGAGCGAGTCAGAGAGATGCTTTTAACAACACAAGCAGACGTGAGGAGGGGACAGCTGCCATTACTCAGAGTATGTGAGAGGCTCCAGGGAAGGGAGTGAGGGCAGGTGCATGTGACTCAGGTGAGAGTTCAGCCAGGCCCCGAATTTCCTGACCATCGGGTTAATCGAATCCGGGCCTGCCTCACTTTTCTGAGCTCTGCACACATTCGTTTTCATTAACCAAAGGCTGCTAGCACCTTTGGGTGGAGCAAGTCTACACTTTGCCACAGTGAGTGCTCACTTTGTCTCTGCTGTCACGTTCTGGCAAGTCTCGCACTATTTCAAGCTTCTCTGTTGTCTGGGGCGGAAGCTGGGGTGTGCTGCTGCTTACCAGGGCTGCCCACTGACGCGGTGATTCTGGCCACAGCGACCCTCCACCGGTTTCCAAGGCTGTAAATCTTTACAGAGCTCTGGTAAGGAGGTGCACTGCCAACCCAAAGGCACGCAGTTCGAATCCACCAGCTGTTCTGCAGGATAAAGAATGGCCATCTCCTCTGGTCCGATTTACAGCCTCTGAAAACCCGCTGGAGGGTCAGCTATGGGTCGGTTCTGACTTTGAGGCACTGCCCATCTTTCTCCCCAGGGCAGCTGGAGGATTCAAACCACCAATCTCGCGTTAGCCCTCAACACACTATACGTGACACCACCAGGGTGCCCTTCACGCTTAACAGATCACCAAAACCCCAGAAGCAAACTATGCCGTCAAGTTGTGACTCACAGCGGGCCCCCATCAGGAGTCCGCTGATCTTTACGGGAAGGACGACAGGGCTCACCTTTCTCCTTGAAGCAGTTGCAGCCCAGCACGTTATACTCTGCCCCCAAGGCTTCTTTTACAGACGACAGTGTAGTTACATATAACTTTTATATCTTTTCATATGTCATAACTCGATTTATTATTGTGTTTTGGAATAGACAATTTTAAGTCACTCATGCCCACCTCCTCAAAGTGGACAGAGGGCAGCAGCCCAGTGAGGGCCCTCGATTAGAGCCCCCAGTCTCAAGTGGCCAGGGTGTGGCTTTCTTCGTTCACATCCGCACCAGGGGCCGTTCTGTCAGGGTCCTAGGATGGATGGACGGACGCTGCTGCTGTGCTGACCTTGACCTGTCTTCCACTGGCAACTCCCTGGGAGACAAGGGTTCTGCTTGGCAGCAAAGCCAAGGTCACTCTCCAACAACTGCCTACAGAGCGAGAGACCACATCCAACAGAGCCAGTGACCACATCCAACAGAGCCAGTGGCCGCCAGAGGGACCGAGGATGGTCTCCCAGAGACGCATACAAATCAGGAGTGGATTTGCATTCACGAGGGCAAGGAAGCAAAGAAGACGGAGACAGACTTGGCTGCAGTTGGAGATGGACCTATCTGTGAACTGCTGATACACTCGTCCTTTAACCCTGAGGTACCTCAGAAGAAAGGCCGGGCAACCCTTTCGGGCACGATCACAGTCACTGACAACCCCACAGAGAACTGTCCTCCTGTCACACTGACCAAGGGTCACCCTGAGTCGCTGTCAAGGGATCTTACCACCAGTTTCTAAGGAAATCTGTAATGGGCATTTTCTACATTCAGAAGCACTTTTTAAAAATTCCAAATAAAATCAAGATGTCAAGATAAAACAGAGAAATGAGGTCTTCTCCTGAAACTCCAAAGAAACCTGAAGCATGTAAGAACTGTCAATAAAAGAAACGTCAGACCCACAGCACTATGGGTCCACATGGATTTTGACACCCCCAACGCCCCCAAGAACAGGGACAGAGCCTCTTACACTGCTGCAGGACCCCCAGAGGGCCCTCTGGGAGCGTTCAGGGATGACTGTTGGGGTGATGGCCACAGCTGCCCACAGGGCTGCAAGGAGGCCAGGTTAGTGATGTGAATGGAGGTCAGGGTGCAGGACGGCCCAGGCACACAGAGACACTCTAACAGGAACTGTCCTGCTCAGAAGAGGCTGGAGGTGGCCCCATGGGAGAAGTCCCATTTGCCTTGCCTGACTGACCTTGTCTAGGTTCCTGGTCAAGCCACCACCTGTCAGGGAGGCTGGTGTGGCTCTATGCCGGCTACCGGAGAACTTCCAGGTGAAGGAGGACTAGGAAGAAAGGCCTGGTGAGTGATTTCTAAAAATTGGCCAACAAAACCCTGTTGGTCCCCAGGGTCCAATCCACGAGTACATGAAGGACAGGTATTCCCTTCCTGGGTGCATGGGCCACCAGGAGGCGCGGGCCACTGGTCAGCAGCCAATGGGCTGGGAGGAGGGCCAGTCCCTGGAGAAGGACATCATGCTTGAACAGCCGCTGTTGTTGTGTACTGTAAAGTCAGAACCAACTGACAGCTGACCCTCCAGCATGGAGGAGACAGCCCATCTTTCCTCTGTGAAGCAGCTGGTGCATTCGAACCGGGTGCCTTTAGGTTGGCAGTGTGGTTCCTTACCATGAAGCCAGCAGTCAGTGAAGAAGAGGAAGACGCTCGTGAGGTAGACTGACATAGTGGCCACCACGCGCACAAGCACAGCAAGGACTGTGTGGATGGCCAGGCCCGGGCGGTGTTTCCCCGCGTGCGACGTGAGCTCAGGGCCTGCTCACGGGCACCTGACTACCAAGGTAAACCTCAAGCACCTTGGCTTCCTCCGCCCCAGGTTTCCAACTCTCCCTCCCCCTAACAGGGCATCACCCACAAAATGAAACCACAGCAGCTGGGCCCTCTGGCTTCAAATGCCTTAAGGTTTACGTGAGGCCGCTGGTGGTTCTGAATCTCAACTCCAAAAGCAACTCTAAAATGCGAACGGTCCTGTCAGACCACTAGGAAGGACAGGCCAATCACATGCTGGGTGAGCCATGAGACTCGCCTCACGGCAGACCCTCCCCACCACCTCAGAGCTGCCTCCCAGGGTCCCCCAGGATCCACATCCAGGAAGAAGACAGAAGAGGAAATAGAGAACACTGAAAAAGAACACTGGAAGAGGAGTCGCCGGAACTCGCACAGGGCGGCCCTGTGTCTTCTGCAGGGAAGTGCTTACAGGGTTCTGTGCCTGGCTTGTGGGTTAAGCAGGGTTCCCCTCAACAGGCCCCTGGCAATGAACTGTGGGATCCTCTCCTCGTCTGCTCCCTTGTTTAAGGACAGTTCTGGCCGGGGGCTGAAGTGACCTTTCGGACTTGAGACCTTCTCCTGGCAGCGTGGCTGCAGCCCTGAGACCCCACCTTGGTGATGTGCCGGCACATTTTATGAGAAAGTGTCCCCACAGAAGATTCCTCACCTGGAACCAGCTGAAGCTCAGAGGAAATACAGAACCAGGAAAGGTCCCCAAGCCCCAAATGCCAAACTCTGCTGTGCAGTCCGCTCTGACTCAGAACGGCCCACAGGGCTTCTGGGGGCTTAGGGACAAGGAGTTGTGCTGCCAACACAAAGGTACATGGCTCAAATTTACCAGCTGCACCTTTAGACAAAGATGGGCAATCTCCTTCTGTGCAATTAACTGCCTCTAAAACACACTGGAGGATTAGCTATGGGTCAGTTTCGACTCAACAGTACACAACAACAACAATCCTTACATAAAGGCACCTTGGAAGAGGTTGCTAATCAAATGACTGGCAGCTCTGTGGGAGAGAGATGGGCAGTCACTTCCTGTAAAGGCTGGAACTCAGTGGACAGTCGTGATGAGACAGCACCGACTGGATAGCAGGGGTCTGGACGTAAATCTTTGTTTTAATCTCGTCTCTCCTATGAAGCAGCGAGTAGCTTTGACTCTCTGACCCTGCAATTAGCACCGGAGTCTTTAACCACTGTTGTCAGCAGAGAGGGCTCCTCAGAAAAAGCCCGAACGCTAAATCTAAATCCACAGCTGTCAAGTCTACTCCAACCCACGGAAACCCCACAGGACAGAGAAGAGTGCCCCATGGGGTTTCCAGTGCTACAGAGTCCTACAGCAGCAGACAGCCTCATCCTTCTCCCTGAGAGCAGATGATGGGTTTGAACCACCAACCTTCCAGAGAGCAGGTGAGCACTTAAAACACTGCACAAGGGCCTTCCTGAAAAGTCAGAGGGCACTGGAAAAGATTCCTTTTTTTGTAGTTAAGAGGGGTTTGCTGTGGCTGGTGCCGCGAGGACGGAAACATGCTTGTGGTTCCCCAACTACATGCATGCTGTTCGCTCCCTCCTCCAGGGACGGCACTGGCAGGCTGCTCAGAGGATGTCCACCACGGTCACGCCTCCTCCCGCAGGCCACGCGTGCCGAGAAGTTAAAGGACAAGCCATGCTTCCACCCCGCCTGGGGGCTGCTCAGAGAAGACGAGGTCTCCCCACCACCAAGACACAAGGTGAAGCTGGACCCAGACGCGGGAGGCCTGCTGTTCAGAACCCAGGAGGAAACGCACCCGCCGGATTCACGCCACCCACGTGGCAAAGGGGAAACAGTGCTTCGACTTACTCATTTTAAAAATATCAAGCACAAACACGGACCAGCTATTTTAGAACGTGTGTCATCAAACTCTTCCAGTGGGAAGTGATTCAGAGTTTGCTTCTCTCAGGCGTCAGCAGGTAGCTCAGAGGAGGGACTGGGCAGAGCAGGGGCTGGAGGACCAGCAGGGGACTGCTCCCTGATGGGCCCTTGCCTGGGTTCTTGTCACTACTAACTCGGGGCACAGGTGTGGCTCAGGGGGAGCAGTGGAGGTGGGGTGGAACTCCCAGCCGAGACACCTCATATACAGCTACCCCCCTGGTGTCACCAGAGATGTCCATGCTGCTGTGACATGGGACGGGTCTCAGCACAGCTTCCAGACTAAGAGAGACCAGTGGGAAAGGCCTGGCAATCAACTTCTGAAAAGCACCCCAGGTCTGATCAACAGCTGGTGGCGCGATGGCCCAGGTCCAGCAGCATTCTGTCTTGTCGTGCCCGGGTCTGCCGGGAGCAGCTGACCTGCACGACTCCAGGTCAGAACCTAAGGCAAGGCGGATGCGTTTGGCCAGCCTTTGCACCAGATGTGAGGGGGACGGGGGAAGCCTCGCTCAGCAAACTGATGGAATAAACCATTGCCAGGGGAATATTTAACTTTCCAAAGAAAATCAACCTTTTTAAAGATATTTCACTTAGCACGCAGCACACCACTGAAAGCGAACAGCTATTTATAAACCGATCCTTGAAGCCAAGGCCAGAAGGGAGAGTGATGACCCCGGCCAGCCGCCAATCCGTGCTACCACATACACCTGTTTCCAGAACAGCCCCTCTGCCTAAATTACCTGCATGTCCTGTTCACGCTCCCCCAGGCCTGCCCCCCGCCATTCCTCCCTGGGCCCCGTGTACCCCTGAACCCCGCTGGACAGCCATGTGGCGAAGCTCCAAGCCCATCAGACTCCGCTTCCGGGAGGAACTGCAGGGAGCGTCTGCTCATCTAGGACACAGAGGGGTGAGTGCGCTCTGATTGGGTCGGGGAAAATCAAGTTCACCAAATCCAGGGGGTGTCACCGAGCAGGAAAAAGGAGGCCAGCTCCCGCCCCTGGCGCCTCGGAATGAATGCAGGTGGCAGCGTCGTAATCCGTGACTGCAGAGGTCACCTGCCTGCATGCAGGGCCACCCAGCCCTCCCGGAGAGCCACACTGGGTTCTGACAGCGTGACACCGGGCGGCTGAGGCTAGCCAGGTGGAGGGCGATGAGGGAAGCAGCCAGGGTAACTCGCTCCTGGGGAAGGAAGGCATGGAATGTGGGGGCACCAAAAGACAGGAGGACAGGGAGGTTCCGGGAGCAGTGCCGGGACAGGGATTCCCACAAAGCACATCTGTGAGCTCCAGAGAGACCTGAGACCTCGTCCCCCTGTAATCACACACCTCACACACCCAGGACACCTCTTCTGAAGGGATCACCTAATAAGACAGCCAGCCTGAGCCAGAAAGGGGATCCTGCATACCACAGGAGACTGGGAGCATCAGCGACAGGAGAAAGGCTCCGGTCTGAGATGGCTCTGCAGAAATCTGACAAAACTGGCCTCAGCCCACCTCCTCTGCCCCTCGGCCCTGCCAGAGCAGCCAGCCTCCAGTTCTCCATTCAATGCCAAGTTCCCGGTCCCGGGCGCAGGGAGCTGCCGGCAGAGGGCGTCTCCAGGAGGGACTTAATAAAGAGAAAATTGTTTCATTTTAACACTCCAGACACAGAGCGCTTTGACTGTCGCCCCTTCCCACAGATACGGATGAACAATGCACACCGACGCGGGTCCCAGAACGCTGGCACACCCGGCCACTCGCCTGTGCTGGGGGGAGTGATCAGAAAATTTCATTTTGTTTGGCCCATCAGTTAAATGGACCTTGTGTTCTTTGGAGGCAAAGCCCCTGTAAATAGCATCTCTCTGTGGCCTTCTAAACAGTCCCTTTGTTTCTCAAAGAGCCTGAAAAAAAAATATTTACAGTCCATAGGTTATTTACAGCCTTGTTCTCCCGGGCCTGACTGGTAACTTTATTCCACCCAGAAACCTAATTCATTGGAAAGCTCTGGAACTAGTAACAGATTTTCTTGTAAGATAAGTTGGGCTTCCCCTCTCCTTTCTTCTTTTTAATCAGCTTCTTATAACAGAGATAAAACGAGCAAAGGCCCCAGCTGGCCTGGGGAAGGGTTTTAATAACCCCGCCTCCCCTGCTCCGGCCACCCAAACCCTCTGCCCTATGGCCACTTTAAGGCACAGGAAAATCTTAACAAAACTGGGCGGTGCAGGTGGGCTGGGACAGCGGGCTGCGATGGCCACCCTGTCCCCCAAACAGCCTCTTCCCGGGGGGAACGACCGGCTGGAAACTGGACGCAGTTTTTGGTTTCACGTGGGGGCCCCCTCCGACTCCGACCCCAAAACACATCAAGTGTAAAAACTTAAGTTGATTGAGGGTTGTGGAAACTGGCAGACGGACAGGCAGACACCGACGGAGTGCCGGGACAGGCGAGCCACGGCCTGGCTGTGCTGTCGTCCAGAGGACAAGCCGGGAGAACGGCCGGCCAGGGTCGCCCAGGCCCACGCGCGCCTGTCCCCGCGAGGCCAACTCCACCTCCCCGCACTCGCGAAGGCGGCTGCCGGGCGCCGCGCTCATTGTTCTGTCCGGGCCCGGGAGGGACTTTACATCCCCCCACACCACCTGGCCCCAGAATGCCGGCTCCAGGCCCCCCGCAATTGGAGCCCGCAGCGAAGAAAGGCGCGTGGGGTGGGCGCCGGCAGGGTGGCCGCGAGGACAGCGCAGCCGAGGGGCCGCTCCGGGGGACGTGCTCCCGCGGGGGCCGCGCGCCCCGCCGCATCACCTTTATTTCTCGCCCCGCGATCACCCCAAGAGCACCCCCACGGCCACACTTCTTTTCTTTGGGCAGGAGTCCACCCGGCCACAGCCGCCGCCTCCTCGCCCGGGAAACGCGCCCCCTCGCCGTCCCGGACCCCGGACCCAGCCGGCTCAGGAGGGGGGCGCGGCGCCGGGGGGGGGGCGGGGGGGAGGAAGCGGAGACCCGGAGCTAGGGTGCAGGGGAGAAAAGGGGGTGCGTACTCGGAGCTGGAAGCTGGGGTACCAGGAACCAGACCCGAGATCGGGGAGCTGGGAGGCTGGCGGCGCGGATTCGAGAACCGGGGGCCGGAAGGCAAGGGGACGGGGCCGGGGGCCGAGGGTCAGCGGGGCGGGAACAGGGAGGCGAAGAACCATCGGCCGGGGGCGTGGGGCCGGAAGGCGCGGGGCTCGGGGGCCCCGGGCCCGAGGGTTGGGGGGCCGGGCCGGGGGCGCGGGCCGCGGGAACAAAGCCGGGCCCCGAGCCTTACCTTCGTACACGGGGGCCATCGGGGCCGGGCCGTCCGCGGCTCATGGCAGCGGGGCGGGGACGGCGCAGCGCGGGCTCGGCGCCCCCCGGCTCAGGCGGCTTCTGCCATCTTGCGCCCGGGTCTCCGCTCGC
>NW_006399805.1:9776017-9825354 GCF_000299155.1 Elephantulus edwardii
GGGGGGGATCTCTATCCAGAGGGACTGGAGGGGAGGGGGAAGGGGAGAAAGAAGGGACCAGGCGCCTGGCGGGAGGGTACCAGGGTGGAGAGGGGCAGCGGCTGAGAGCAAGGATGGGGGAAGTTGAGGGGAGACGGTGGAGAAAGGGGGCCAGAGAGGGAGAGTCCGAAGGGGGACCCAGGGACAGAGGCGGAGGGTCGCCGGGAAGGACTTCCGAGCACCGGGCCCGGGGTGCCCCGAGTGCAGGTGAAGGGGAGGGAAGGTGCGCGCACGGTGCGAGCTGGAGCACCGAGGTCCGCAAAGGTAGCCCCCAAGAACTTTGTGTGTGCGCGCGCTTGTGCACGCGTGGGGGCGCGCGCGTGTGCGTGCGCGCGCGCTTGTCTGCGCATGTGTGTGCGCCGGGGCGAGGGGTGCAGAGAACCTGAGAAGGGAACCCCGGCTACACCGTCTCGCCCACCTAGCACCTGAGCTCGCGGAGTGCAGAAGGGCCGCCGGGGGCGCGCGCTGTCCTCGGAGGACGAGCAGGTGGGCTTCGGGCGCTCCTGCAGTCACCCCTGCAGCTGCCATTCGGTGCGCCCTGGTGGTCCCCAGTTCCTGCGGGTTCCAGCCGCCCGACCTGCACCCTGCGGTTTCCAGCGTCCCCAGCGCCCTCCCACCTGCACGGCCTGTGCCCAGGCCTCAGGGTTCCCCACCCTTTCTCTCCGATCGAACTGCACTTCGACCTTCCGCACATTCTCCCTAGCGAGGCCACGGGACGCGCCCCTCCAGCCTCCTCCAGGATGTCTGATAGGGGGCCCAGCCGGCGCCTCAGCTCAGGAAGCCTTGAGTCTACCCTTCCTTTTAAAAAACTGGGTCGTGACACATTACCAGATGATGACATAAATTCAGTAGGTGGAAACCACCTTAAAAAAAAATCACACAGGATGTGATAGGAAATAGTTTACTGGTTTTAGTAAGGGCAAATGTTGTTTCATAAATGTCTCAGTGTAAATTGTATTTGCTAGTGTGCTAGTGTGTGGATCAGAGGTCAAAACAAGTTGAAAGCTTTGTTTTGGGGGGTGTGAGAAATGGTGAACTCTGGCATAGTACACTTTTCTTACCAGCAGACCCTTTGTTCCCTGCTGTCAGCTTCTCGCCTCACCCACCACACCCACCCTGCTGCTTCCCTCCTCCTTCCCAAACTCCTGGTCTGCTTACTGTCACATCATTGTACCCTCTTCATCAAGATGACTTTTGACCCCTCGGTGGCTACACTTGCTACAGCCTCTCCCGGTCTGGTGTCATTCTACACAAAGGGGCCTCAGGAGTAACCTGGCCCAGTCCTCCCCTGCTGGAGTGGAAGAGATGAGGCCCAGAAAAGTGTAACATGTCACAAAGTAGCACGTCTCAGAGGAGCAGCCACTGCTGTTGTGGCTAGGTGCCTTCTGGGCAGCGTGGACTCACGGTGACCCACATATGACAGATGGAAACCTTACCTCATCCTGCCCCATCCTCCTCATCCCCACTGCTTAAACCCGCTGTAGTCACAGTCCATCTCTTGGAGGGTCATCTCCTTCACTGACCCTTTACTTATCTAAACAGGGACTGGCCCCTTCTGATAAGATGCTCACACTATGTGAGGCAAAGTCTCGCCATCCTTGTTCCTAGGGAGCTTTCCACTGGCTTCTTGCAAAATGGATGTGTTTGGGTTTCTGCACAGTCAATTCTCTTTACCAACATCACAATTCAAAGGCATCACTTCTTCCGTGGCCTTCTTCATTCATTGGTTGACTTTCACGAGTAAGAAACTGAAAATGCCATGGCTTGAGTCAGACCCAGCTTGGTGTTTATGGTGGGATCCTTTCTCCAGAGCACTGCAAGGAGATGCTTGGTGGCAGGTTTACCCAATGCAGGGCACCATTTGAGTCTGAATGCTGCTACCGTGGGTGTAAGTTTTGTTTCCTGCAGTCCCTTCGTGCCCCCTGGACATCGTTCCTCAGCATCACATCGTGTAGCTGTGTGTGCTTCGTCCAAATGCTTCATCTCTTGCCTCATGTTCTCGTCTTGGTTATGATTAAAATCACCATAGTAATAAAGCTCTGCTCTTACACGGCTTTCTCTCCAGGCTTTTACCATGTTGGTATTGTTGAGTGCTATCCGGTCAACGCAAATCACAGTCATCTCGTCTGACAGACTAGAGCAGAACTAGAACTAGACAGACTAGAACAGAACTAGGAAAGAACCCCTTCCTAGAGCCCTCTGGTGGCTCAGTGTAAGGAGTTGTGCTGCCAACTCCAAGGTATGCAGTTCAAATCCACCAACAGCTTCAAGAGAGGAAGATGCACAAGGTCCTGCTGTGTGATTTTCTGCCCCTGAAAACCTGCTATGGGTCTAGTCAGATCTGACTCGACAGTACATTACAACAACGATACAGCTTCTAGGATATAATCTTTAAGAAGTAATTTGCCGGATCTTTCTCTCACAGAGCTACTGGGAGGATCAAACTACCAACCTTTTGCTTACCAGTCAAGTACTTACCCATAATGCCACCAGAGACTCCTTTTGGATCAAAGCCAAACCTGTTGCTGCCAAACTGACTGGAACTCAGCTGCTCGGTAGGACAGAGCGGGACAGCCCCATTGGGTGCCCAAGCTTCCAATCTTTATGGACGCAAAGTCTCCTTTTTCTCTTGGAGATCAGCTGGTGGGTTCAAACCACTGACTTTTTTTTATTAACAGCAAGAGCTCTTTTTTGTTAAAGTTTCTAAATCATAATTCACTCAATAATTCTAAATAATAATTCTAAATAATAAATAATAATTCTAAATCATATTCACTCAATAATTCATACACATTTTGTGTTATAATTACAACTGATAACTGTGTTTCATTAATGATAATGTTTTATCAACTCTTTCTTGAATACTGCCTTTCCCATCACCCAATTTGCCAGTTAATTTTGAACCCTCTCTTCCTGCTTTCTCATTCCTGGTAACATCCAAGAATAATTCTAATGGTATATAAGCTTTTTAGAATTGTGTCTTATTCTATATGATAAGGGAACTCTGGCTTAGTCGAGCTGCACTGCCGACCTAACAGTTCGAATCCACTGGCTGCTCCCAGGGAGAAAGATGGACAGTGTTCTCTTGAGTAATTACTGCCTCTGCAAACCTGCTGGAGGGTCAGCAGTGAGTGAGTGCTGGCTTGAAGGTGCACTACAACAGCATACAACTATAACAACCCTTTTCTGACCAACTAGTTTTACTTGGTATAATGTCCCCTACATGCATCTATGTCATGCAGTGATTCATGAATTCTTTACCTTTACCATTCTTTAGTGTTGCCTAATACTCACTCCATTGTGTGAAAGTTGTTGTTATGTGCTGTCAAATATAACTAGGGGCGACCCTATGAACAGCAGATATGAACTACCCTGTGCTAACCATTGTCTCTGACATACGTGATCTCATTGCTGCAGTCATGATGTCATTCCGTCTTGTTGAGGGTCTTCCTCTCTTTCACTGACACTCCCCCTTTCCAAGAATGATGCCTCTTTCCAGGGAATAGCCTTTCCTAGCAACAGACCCCAAGTATGTGAGATGAAGCTTCGCCATCCAAGGAGCCCTCTGGCTGCACCTTCTCCAAGACATGGGACATGCGGTGCTCTTCTGCAACACCACAGCTCAAAGGCTGTTTCTTTTCTCCACTCATCCACTATTGGACACTTGGGCTTCCCCCATCTTTTCACTATTGTAATACTGCAGTGAACATGGATGTGCATCTCTCTCTTTTTGTGACAGTTGTTATTTCTTTGGGAAGCATACCTGCTATGGGATTACTGGACCAAATGGTATTTCTACTCCCAGCTCTCTAAGGCAGCACCACACTGCCTTCCAGCACAGCCAGAACTCTTGCCCACAGCACTGCCAGGGTCTCTTCATGACTCACAATTTCACCAGAGCAGCTGCGCCGGCATACGGATAGGTGCAGGTGCAGCCAGAGTGCTCCTTCGAGGCAATGATGGCCAAGCTTCGTCCTGTGCACTGTAGGCCTGTTCTGCAAGGAGTAGCTTTGCTTGAGAAGATCATCATGCTTGGAAAGGTGGGAGAATGGCTGAGGAGAGGAAGACCCTCAACCAGGTGGATTGACCTAGTGTCTATGGCAATGGGCGGGAGTGTGTCAGAGATTGTGAGGATGGCACAGACTGGGACTGAGTTCAGATCTGCTGTTCATAGGATCGCTGTGAGTCATCCTTGACTCAGTGACAGCTAACAACAATGGGCCAACGTGGACTGTGTACTCCCACTGCCACATGTGATTTGAGGACTTCAGATGGCCCTTATGTGAATCGGCAGACCGAGGACACCTGTGGCTGTCCCTGAGCAGTAAGGCTGTCGGGTGGGAAGGAGAGGAGCCGAGAGCGTGCAGGCAGTCTGCTCAAGCCTGGAGGAGCACCAGTGTGTGCAGGGTGGAGGAGGAAGATGAGGGCGTCCCTCAGAGAAGGAGAGGGCCGGGCAGGGAGAGGACAGCCAGGAACGGTGTGGCCTCCCCATCCCCGGGCAAAGGGCATTTTCCAGAGGAGGATCGGTCAGGGATGCCAAGCCACGTGCAGGAGTCACAGGAGGTAAAAGTGGGAATGCATCCATTGGCGTAAACCACAGGTGACATCAGAGGCTTTGGGAGACTCGTGACACAACCCTGCTTGCTGAAACTGAGGAGGACCTGAAGCACCTGCTGCAGAAGTCAAGAACTGTAGTCTTCAATAAGGATTGAAGCTCAACATCAAGAAGACTGAGATTCTCACCACTGGGCCAATTGGCAGTATCATGACTGGTGGAGAAGAGATTGAATTTGCTACAATTTCAGCTTGCTCGGCTCCATGATTAAAACTCTGGCACCAGCAGTCAGGAAATCAAAAGATTAATTGCACTGGGAAAATCTGCAGTCAGGGACCTCACCAGAGGACTGAGAAGCAATGTCAGTCTAGAGACTAAGGTGCACCTGATCCAGGCCAGGGTCTTCTCAATTACTTGCTATGTTTCAGAGAGCTGGACAGTGACAAAGGATGACAGAAGAAGAATTGATGCCTTTAAGTTGCAGTGCTAGAGAAGAGTCTTGAACATACTATGGACCACGAAGAAAACAAATCTCTCTTGGAGAGGATAAAACTAAGTTTCTCCTTGGAGGCTAGGATTTTGAAGCTCAGTCTCACATACCTTGGACACATGGCCAGAAGGGACCAGTCCTTGGAGAAGGACATCATGATCGGAAGGGTAGAGGGACAGTGTAGGAGAGGAAGACCCTGAATGAGACAGATTGGTACTGTAACTGGGGCAAAGAGGGTAGGTGTGTGGGAGTCAGTGAGACTGGCTCAGGACAGGGCAGGCTTCAGAGCTGCTGTCACAGGGTGGCTATGAGTCTCAAGTGACTCAACAATGCATAACAACAACAACAACAACTAGGAGGTGGGAGTAGGGTGAGAGTGATGAGCGTAAGAGAGTTCGAGAGGGCATTCCAGGTGGACCACAGCGGGTCCATCCACTTGTGACTCAGGGTAGCCCCATCTGTGTCAGTGGAAGGCTGGGCTTCACTGAGTTTTCAGTGGCTGAACCTTCAGAGGCTGACCACCATGCCTTTCTTCTGCAGTGCATCTGGCTGGACTTGAGCTTCTGAATTTTTGGTTAGCAGCTTAATTGAGCATACGCCACCCAGGAACTCCATCCAGAAATTAGTGGTAGAGAAAATGGGTTCAGGAAATGCTAGAATTTGGCAGAAGATAGTATGTGTTGTATTTTAGTTAATAAACTCATTAGGACTTAAATGGGCTTTTAAGTGCTTTATACATTTTAACTCATTGAATGAATTGTGGTTTTTGCAACATAGGACACCCCGGTGCCAGATAGTGTCACGTGCTTTGAGAAGCGGCAATGACATCAACGGAGGTAGGATGGGCTAACCCAACAACTACATCAAGGTGTCCCTCTGGAATTTACCCTTCTGAAAAACGGCGTCCATAACAGCTTCCTTGTGGGCTGGGAGAATGAGTAAGGGGAGCTCGGGCCCTTGTCTGAAATTTGGTTTCTTTACAGGATGAGTAATTAAAGATCTTTTCTTCATTTGTGCCTGTTGTTGAGAAAATGCATCATGTTCTCTGTGTGGCCCCACGATGGAGGTTCCTGTGTTCGGTGCATGTGTTGGGCGTGTGTGTCTGGACGGTCTCACTCTGCACGTGTTCATAGCTCAGGACCTGTGTTGTTGAGTCCAATGCTGCACGGGTTATTTTCCCAAAAAGTCCCATTTCTGAGCTTGTGGCTCACTTTTACACACACTCTCTCTCTTCCTATTTCCCTTCTTTAGCCAATGTGTCCATCTTATTTCTCTCTGCTTCTTTCTTTCTCTTCCACTGCTCTGTCTTCTTCTCTGTCTGCCTGTTCATTTGCCTTTAGTTATTTATTAACGTGCTTTGAGTGAAAAGTCACAGCGCAATAGTTCACACAGATTTCCTTCTACGACTTCTAACGACAATCCCCACGTGGTAACAGCACGTTCCCGCTCCCTCTCTGTCATTCACATTTCCCTTTATCCTGCTCTCCTCTCCCTTCCTGCCTTCTGAGCTCTAACCCTGGACAAGTACTGTCTTCTTGACCTTGTGTATTGTTCTGAGGAGTGAATACTTCCCTGATGTTATTCAATGATCAACATGTCAGCTTTGTTTGGCTGAACATCGAGTCATGGGGGTGTGTTTAGTTTCATCCAGGCTCAAAGGTGACCGGAAACCATAATCTGAGGGCTCCACTGTCTCTCAGACCAGCAGGCTAGCCTGGACATTTCTGTGGCTTTGAGTTCAGTCCCACATCTTCCCTGTCTGTCCAGGAGCCTCTCCCGTGATCCCTGTCAGTGTGGGCAGGAGTGGCAGCCAGGCACTGTCAAGTTCTCCTGGTGTCTGGGTGGTGGAGGCTGAAGTTCATGTGGTCTGTTTGTTCCTTGGACTGATTGTTTTTGTCCATCTTTGATTTTCCTTCCTCCGTTCTGTTCTGAACACTGGGAAACCAGTTCTTGCTTCTCAGATGACTGCTCACAAGCCTTTAAGACCCAGTCGATACGCACCAGAGTAGGAAGTAGGACATTCTTTCTGTAGGTTGTGCTGAGCCAGTTGACCTTGATGTCCTCAGGGACTAAGGTCCTGGATGTGGACAGCATGTCAGTATGCTCTTTTCTCTGTGTCTTTCTCTTCCACCCTCTTTCTCTCCTCTCTTTGACCTTCTTCTTTTTCAGCGAGTCACATTATGTTGTTACCATGTGCTGTCGAACTGGCACCAACCCATAGCTGACCCTCCAGCGAGCTCTCAGAGGCAGTTAGCCGCAGGGAAGGAGATTCAAACTGTGTGTTTTTGGGTTGATAGTGCAGTTCCTTTCCACTAAGCCACCAGATAGACCCATAGTATATTTGTATTCATTTTTTAAAAATATTTTTTAAATATTGGTTTTGATTGAGTCTCTGAGGCACATCTTGGTTTGTGGCATTAATTGCAGCCGTACAATGCCATTGTTTAGAGCACCTTGTCGAAGCTTGCCATGTACTCCCTTCCCCTCCACGCTCTCCGTTCTTTCACGGTCCCTGCTCCCTCTCCCTCCCGTCCCGTCAGCCCTCCACAATTCTGTCTTTGTGTAAACCTTTCCTTAGTTCGCTTTTTCTCTTCCCCACTTCATTTGATCGGCCATGCATGTCCAAGTCTAGATTGTTAATTGCAGTACACATAATGTAATGGACACTGGCGTGGGATAGGTGAGGGGAAGGTCAGTCTGAAGTGACAGATGATCAGACATTAAGCGTATTGTTTTTCTTATTCCTAAGAGGTTGCTTCACAGTCTGCTTTACCATTGTGATCAGTCGGAATGATATGTTTTGTAACAGGCTGCTATTGCATAATTCTGGAACCCTGTCACAGAAGGCTTGGGGTGACCACGTATTACACATCACAGGTGATTGAAATAGTCAACGTTGTGTTGTTCACATCAGGAACATGGGAGCACGGCTTTAAGGGGAAGGGCCTAGAGCCATGCTGGGCATCATGAAGGGAACTGGGTAGGAAAACAGCCGTGATGGGAAATTGGGATGGAGAAATCAGAGAGGTAGGGCACAGTCTTCAGCTTCTCCTTCTCCTGAAAGAGTGATAAGCAGACGTCAGAGCAGAGGTGGTCAGGCACCGACTATGACTTGACTTGGCGTTGGGACCAAAGACCACAGTTAGCTTAGGATGGGTTAGGTGGGGAGCAGTTCACCGGACAGGGAAGGAGACAGAAAGTCCCGCCCACCTCAAAGACAGGGCCCTGGGGGTAGGGCAGGCTTGTGGGAAGAACTGAGAGTTTGGGAGTCTCTGTTTGGGTTTGGAGAACCTCAGGGCTAGGAGTCTGTACCGGAGAAGCAGCCTGTAGTAACCTTGCGCGGAAGTGACTTTGATAAGAACTGGGAGAGGCTGTTCCCCTGATTGCACTTGAACGAGCCAGGCAGATTGAGGGAGGAAGCGAGAGAGTAGCTTCAGCTCGAGGGTGGAGGCAGAAGACGGAGGCAGAAGACACTGGGTTCAGCGCTGTTGAGAGTGTCCGCCCGGCCTGTGGGAAGACGCAGGGCCTGGCCAGCTGTAGGGACGCTTCACGCTGGGGTACAGTTTGTATCACAAGGCGCCATCCCTCTAACAGGAACCTGCTTGCCCTTTTGTGGCAAACCTGGGTACAGGTGGACCCTCAAGAGAGGTGGACAGAGGCCTCATGGAAGCTGTGTCCAGGGCCTCAAAAATGAGGGGTCTGTAGTTCAGAGAACTCTGAGGTCTTTCATGGGATGTATGGGATAAATTTGAATTTCTCAATTTACTGGTGAACTTTCTGACACAGCAGCTAGGATTTGATGGTCTTTTCCTTACGGCTTCAGCCAGCGTATCCTGAGATCATGAGCTTTTCTAGGTCTGTGTGTGTAATCCTAGGTCAGTTCTCCCATCAGCCCACACGGAGTCTGAGCGCCAGGGTTAGGCTTAGGAGGAAATGCCGTGTTCCTGCGTGCCATCAGTCCTCCGTATCTCCTCCTGGCTGACCCCCTTTACCCCACTGTCTGTGCCCAAGTGGGCACCACACGACCCCAGACTGTTACTGCGTACCCTCCTCACACCCAGTCCCTCGTGGCACCCCACCACAGTGCAACAAGATGCCGCTTGCATCTCCGACAGCCCCATGATCACATGGGACCATTTATTGTGATCCACGGACGACTGCTTCCTGTGCCGTTTACAGCCACGGAGGGCCAGCTGTGAGGCGGTCTGACTCGATGGCACCTGGCAACAGTGTGTGTGGAATTACCTTTCTGTTACAGTCTATTCAAGGTGACCTGATGGTGTGATGCGTCACTGTCAGACTGCCAGACTGTCGCCAACCAAAAGGTCAGTGTTTGGACCCGCCAGCCTCACCTCTCAGAGGGCTGTCCTCTCCCGTACAGGCCTGCGTCCTGAAGAGCCTGGCAGAGGGTCACCGTGAACTGAAATCAGCTCAGGGACTGCGGCTGGGTTTTTTGGTTTATGGTCTATTAAATACGAAAAAGCATGAACTATTCAGAGACTGACCCGTGGGGCACAGAGATCCACGGTGAGCACCCGCTGTTGGAAACCACTGCACCGGGAGACTGGCTGGCTGCGAGCTTGCCGTAAACCTTCCATTTGTAAAAATGCACAGTGTTTTCAAGGTGCAATGAAGTGAAATGCGGTAAAATGTTGTTGTGTACTGTCGAGTTGGAAGCGGCTCATAGCTGACCATTGGCAGGTTTTCAGAGGCAGTAAACGTCACCGGAGGAGGGTGCCTGTCCTTCTGCCACAGAACACCTTGCATTCTGCTGGGTCGGGTGGCCACGATAACATGAGGGCGTAAGAGAGGCCTGCCCAGGGTCTGAGAGCTGAGGGGGACAGATGACCAGAGGGCAGTGATTCAAAGAAAAACGGTTCCTTCAACTTGTGGAGGAAAGAAATTGAGTTTGCACCATGACTGACTTAAGTGATGTCACGTAGGGGAAAGGCACCTGTTTCCGGTTAGCCTGTCACCTCCCTGCTCGCCTGTCCTGATGGATACAGCAGCTGGTCTGGGATGGCATATTCAGTTTCTGTGAACTCACGGATGTCTGGAGAATGTGTGACCAGTGACTGTGGATTGATGCATGATCTGGATTTTACACCTGGCTAAAAACCATAGATACTAACTAGAAATAAATAACTCATAAAAACAGAAATACTAACACTCAGAGCCACTGCCTTGTAAATTAACACGCAACAGTAACAGACAAGCATGGACTTGTTTCCAAGAATTGTTTTCTTCTCAGACAGTGACCTGTGTGGGTGTTCACCCTCATGGAGACCCAGGGATGATCCTGCGGACGCTGTGTGGACATGGTCAGTGATCCAGACAGTGGTGATGGTGTGGACCCTGTGTAGACACAGAGATCCAGGGACTCACTCAGTGATGGCTGGGTGGACACGGTCAGCTATCCAGGGGCCCAGTGATGGCCGAGTGGACACAGGACAGTGGACACAGTCAGCTATCCAGGGGTCCGGTGATGGCCAGGAGGACACAGGCCGATGGACATGGTCAGCTATCCGGGGGCCCAGTGTTGACTGTGTGGACGTAGCTATCCCAGGGCCCAGTGAGGTCCGGTGGACACAGTCACAGTCCACGATCAAGGAATTTGGTCATCTGTAGGCAGGAACCTTGGAGAGCAGGGACAAGCTTTCCAGGCTTAGAGCTGGTGTCCGTGCCTTTGACAGTAGGCCACAGCGGTCACTGTCCTGAGACCACATCAGAGCTCAAAGGAGGTTGGGGACCGGGCCAGGGATGGCTAATGTGTGTGTCTGTTGGCTCTGAAAGCTGCACTTGAATGTGGAGAGGGCAAAACAGAGGGAAGATCTGCTGAAGTAAGAAAGAGGATGAAAGGTTTCAGAGGGCAGTTCGAGAGGACAAAGCCAAGTATCACAACGAAATGTGGTATGGGTTTGGGTGGGGAGAATGATACTCTTAATGTATAGAAACAATTCTGGACATTGTCTCCCGCCTCCCTCTGCCCCATGTCTGTACCCTGTGTGTATGCAGGCCTTCCTTGGGGCCGTGGTGGGCTCCAGTCCACGCCTCTCCAGCATCATAATAAAGTCACACACAATTTTACTTTCTTTACACGTAGAAAAGTTATGCTGAAACTGCAGGCTATTGAGTGTGCAATCACGTGATTAAAAAGTTTGAAATACGGGCGGACCAAACGTGACACAGAGGCATGAAGTCGGCCATGCTGCTGGAGAGGTCGGCCAGCAGACGTGCACAGCGTTGCCAAGCTCCAGTTTGTTTTTGTAGAGATGGTGTCTGTGAAATGCAATGATATGAGGTGTTCTGTACACGGAGGAGACCCGCCATGTCCTCTCTCGTCCTCCGAGCTGCCCCATCACCCTCCTTCCCCAAGTCCACTCCTTCCCTCCCTCCCTCCCTCTCCCATCGCTGTGGCTCATTTAACCCTGAACCTCGGTGTCCTTGTCTGTATATAAGAACTTGAACCAGATGACCTTTGTGAACTGAACACACACCGAATGGTTATGACACACCCCCGGCTGGGCCTGCTCAGACATCCTCATGTTCTAAGCTCAAATCCAGATCTCCCAGCCCACCCCTGTGGACGTGTCCCTCTGTCCATCTTACCAGTGTCAGCGTGAGGTAACAATCCTCCGTCCTGGTGACTCCACACGTGTCAGGGCAGGACTGCTCCACAGGCATTGTCAGACCTCTCTTCCAAGGCACCTGCAGGTGGATTTGAACTGATGACGTTTTGGCTAAGGAGTTCTGGTGGACTAGAGGTAAGGAACTGTACTGTCAACCTAAAGGCACGCAGTTCAAATGCACCGACTGCTCCAGGGGATACAGATGGGCAGTCTCTTCCCGTCGATTTACTGTCTGAAGTCCTGCTGGAGGGTCAGCAAGGGGTCGCTTCCGACTTGACAGCACACAGCTTCTTGGGTAGTTGCCAGAAGCATTCCATCTGTGCCGCTCCGGCCGCCCTGCCTTGTGATGGGAGGTGCGCTTTTCTGGTAACAGTGAAGTCTGATGGCTGCTGTCCTGTCCCAGTGGTCACATAGCTGAGGGGGTTTTTCTGAGGCTGTAAATTGCCTGCGAGGACACGGCCTGTATTTTCCTCTAGGAGCTATTGGTGGATTTGAACCACCAGAGTTGTGTCCTTTGGGTTAACAGCCCACCTCCCTCAGGATTACACTGCTGGGGCCCCTGTGACAGCTTAAGGCCCCTCCCTATGGCTGTGTCATCAGGAACAGTCCACAAACTCCACTCTTCTCGAAAAACCTCAGACTACCATGTGGCCTGGAAGGACAGGGTCCACCGTGGGGGGATAGTGGTGAGGACGCAGACACAGCGCCTCCGACAGCAGGGGCCCTGGGGGTCTGTGGGCACTGTCTGTGGTGGCCTGGAGGGCGCTGGGCCCCGTCTCAGTTACCTCTGTGACTCTAACAGAAATCCCTCGAGTGGATGGTTGTAACAAGCAGAAGTGCGCTTTCCCAGTTTAACGGCCATAGCCGTGCACTTGATTCTGACCTAGAGCAGCCCTGAAACTACCTCTTGAGTCTCCTTCTAACACTGTCACTCTTGATGGAAGCAGAGACGGCCTCATCTTTCTCTACTAGAGCGACTGGTGGAATTGAACCAGTGACTCTGGGCCGCCCAGAGCTCACCCCTTTGCACCACGGGGCCCTTGCCCACAGTTTAGGAGGCCGAGGGCTGAAGTCAGGCTGTAGGAGAGGCTTTCTCTGTTTCTCCAGGGGAAAGTCTGCGTCTAAGTGAGCTTGTTCTTATCTCAAGAGAGATTGACTTAAAACCCAGCCTGGGCTTCCCAGGCCTTCTTAACACCAAGAAAGTCCATTCCAAACAGAGTTGATGCCACAGGTACAGGGGTCAGGTTGACAACACAGTGTTGGGGGACACAACTCAACCCCAAAAGCACTTCTCCCAGTAGAATGAGAAAGCAATTTAAACTGTTTGCTTTTGCAGATATATGCACAGCCATGTTCATCGCGGCTTTGTTCACAATAGCAAAGAGTTGAAACGACCTAAGGGACCATCAACAAACGAATGGATAGAGAAGCTGTGGTATATTCACACGATAGAATACTATGCTGCTTTGAAAAACAAGGATCTCATGAAATATTACGCAAAATGGGTGACCCTGGAGGACATCATGCTGAGTGAAATATCTCAGTCACAAAAGGACAAATACTGCATAGTGCCACTATTGTAAAACAGGACTGATAAAGGGGTTGAGGGAAGACAGAGAAGGAGGGGAGGAATGATGTACACTGCATTGAAATAGAGGAGGGAGAAAACTGTTTAAAAGGAATATATAATTCGGTATTATTGTCATGACAGGAGTCCAGAACGAAGGCTGCACAGTGGAGTGGACCTGGGGGAAGGGATTGAATAACAATGAAAGAATTCTTTCTTTTACTTTTCAAAGAGAAGAGCGAACTGGGAGGGAGGGGTGGGCAGGGAGAAAAGTGCAACAATGAATGAATGGAAATCCTAAGTCTCTGTAAACTTTCATTAAAATTAATAATAAAAATAATTAAAAACTGTTTGCTTTACAACCAGTATGAGTCCCTGAGTGGAAAGCTAATTTCTTCTGTACACTTTCACCCAAATCACAACAGAAGGTAAAAGTGGTTCACGTGAGCCAGGCCTCTGACCCGGGCTGGGCCTGTGATGTAGGAACATGTGAGGAAGGTGCGTGTCTGTGCGGAGCTGAGCGCATCCCCTGGGGTCCTGGGGCCGGAGGCCTCAGAGGTGCCGGCACTCGGAGCTGGGCTGCCCAGGCCTTGCTCAGCGGCTTGACACGGCTCTAGTCTGAAGCAGAGTCCTCTCTCTTCAGGAAAGCTCTGTTTTTGCTTTTTGAGCCTTCAGGTTAGTGGATGAGGTCTGCCCTGTTGTGCAGAGGCACCAAACCCCCAGGTGGCTGTGGGGTCAGTTCTGACTCCTGGGTCCCCCTCGGATCAGGGTGGAACTACCCCACAGGGCTGGCTGGCTTCTGGTTTTCTTACCTTTTTGTTTGTTGAACTTTTTGTTGTGATTTAGGCAGAAGCTTCCTGAGCGCGCTGACTTTCCATCCAACAGTTCAGACACCTTTGTTTCATTGCAGGTTTTCAGCGGCTGATTTTTCAGAAGCAAATCTCCAGGACTCTCCTGCAGGGTGCCTCTCCCTCCAGGGTGGCCTGGAACCTGCGCCCTTGTGGTGAGCAGCTGGACGTCCTAATCCCCTGCACCACCTGGAGGAAGTGAGCTGGTCACCCAGCCCAAGGCAACTCCTACTCAGTAGCCTCTGGTCTCAGTGCTGGCGAAGCTCAGTCCCCAGGAGGCAGGAAGTGGGGGGCCTCACCCACGACCAAAGTGGGAGCTTCTTTTCTGAGCTGTCTTGTTTGCATTCTCCCAGAGGGTGGAAACCCCGTCTTCTGACTCTCATTCCCAGGAGAACTTGGCCCAGCTTCGAGTGTGGTTTACTGATAGTCAACGGAAGAAGTCCGTGAGTGCACAGATGAGGGGACAGGGCCGGGGCCTCTCTTCAGGGGCTGTGGGCAACAGTCACATGAGTGGTGGCCAGGGCCCTCGGCCCCAGGGCAGCCGGCAGTGCAGGGATTCTGTGTGTCCATCTGGCTATAAGCCTGGACGGTGCTAGGCTAGGGCTCTGGGTATATAGGAGGGAGCAGAGAAGGGGTATTTGCACCTGTCCTCCAAAAGGGTCTCAGAAGATGTGTTTTTTTAAAAAAGTACTATTTATTTATATCATCACTGACTTTTACACACTTATTCATATCCGTGGTTTCATTCATGTGCGTTTTATTTTACACAATCATTTCTGTACATTGTTTTATATAATTAATTACTATTGATATCTTGCTTTTATCTTTCCATCTCAAGTCCCCCTTGCACCTTTCCTATTTCTTCACCCCCTCACTCCCCACTAGCCTCTGCTGTCCCAATAATTTCCTCTTCCTCTTCCACACCCTTTCTCCCCTTTCCCTTTTAAACAATTATCTGTCTCTTGTTATTTGCGAATTCAGTAGCTTTATTGTCTTTATCTGCAAGATGCATTTTTAGAGCCACAGGTGTCGTCCAGCATCATCAGAGCCTCAGGCAGGAGACCAGTGGTGGGAAACACAGTGGAATGACAGGGAGAAGCGCCCTCTTCATTGTACTCTGCGTTTCTCACAAAGTGGAGGTCTTGGGCAACTCTGTGTTGAGCAAGTTCATTGGCAGTGCTTTCCAGAGCCATGTGCTCGCTTCAGGGTTCTGTGTCACATTTTGGCAATTCTCACAAGATTGCAGACTGCTGTTGTGGGGGCCGTCTTTCACGTTGTCAGGCTATTTTAGATCACGGAGTTGACTATGGTTTACAGCAGCCCTGGGAACTGCACGATCCTCACAGTCTCAGGACTCAAACCCATTGTAATCACTGTGTCCGTCTGTCCTTGATAGTCTTCCTCTCCTTCACTGACCCTCCACCTTTCCCAACATGATGTCTCCCTCCAACGACTGGCCCTTCTCTTGATAACTTGCCCAAAGTTTGTGAGATAAAGTTTCAGCATCCTTGCCTCTAATGAGCACCTGGATTGTACTCTCTGCAAGACAGACTTATTTAATCTCCTGACAATTCAACACTCTTTACCAACACCATAATTCAAAGGAGTTTATTCTTCTTTGATCTTCCTTATTCATTGTCCAACTTTCACAAAGACAGGAACCAATTGAAAATGTAATAGCTTGGACACCTCGGTCTTTACACTGACACCTTTGCTCCCTAGCACTTTAAAGAGGCCTTTGACAGCCAACTACCCAAAGCGGACTACACTGACGTCAAGTGGATTCCAGTTGACGGTAACCCTCCTTCATGCTTTGTGTCTGTAAATCTTTTCAGGGAAGACTGTTCATCTTCCTCCCATGGGCTCAAATTGCTGTCCTCTGAGCAGCCTGAAGCATTACACACTGTGGCTCTTCAACAGACCAGTGTAGCACCAACATAACCTTCATATACATTGGGAAACCAACACGTTCATGTGACTGGGTTTATTGCAATCCTAACTTCATTGAGGTGGTCTGGAGCTGAACCCCAACATCTCCAAGGTTATCCCTGTGCACACAGCTTGGGGTGATGTTCTCTGACCCACATGCACAAGCACCATGTGGCTGACCCTCTGCAGCTTGCCTGGTTGTTGGGTAAACAGATGCTCAGTTCAGACCACCAATGCCTCGACACGTGATTGAGTGGTTATCCACCACGTGATGGACATAAACTCATGTTTTGTCTGGAAAAGTATAAAAAAAGCCCTTCAGGATCATCTCCAGAGTGCTAAAGAGCAATGATTTCAGTCTAGAGACTGAGGTGCATCTGATCCAAGCCATGTCTTCTCAAATACTTGCTATACATCGGAGATAAATAAAGATGACAGAAGATACCTTTGAATTGTGCTGGAGAAGAGTATTGAACATACCATGGACTGCCAAGAGAACAAATAGGTCTGTCCTGGAGACAGTGAAACCAAGCCGGTCCTTGGAGCCAAAGATTGCAAAGCTCCACTTTACATACTTTGGACGTGTGGCCAGAAGAGACCAGTCCTTGGAAATGGTAGAAGATCCGCGCAGGAAAGGAAGACCCTGGATGAGATGGATAGACATGGTGACTGCGACAGTGGGGTCAGGGGTGTCAGAGATGGTGAGGTTGGCTCAGTGTAGGGCAGAGTTCAAAGCTGTTGTTCATAGCGTCGTTATGAGTCATAGTCAACTTGACACCACATAATAACAACAGGGATCCTATTAGCTACTAATTGGTTTAAAATAGGTTTTTGTGGTCCCCACTGTGTGTTGAGGCGTTCCTAACTGGTGCAAACAATTAACACACTTAGCTGCTCATCAAAAGGCTGGAAGTTCAGGTTCATACAGAGGCATTTTAGATGAAAGACCCATCTCTACACTTATGATTCCTGATGGTCGTGTGTGTGTGTGTGTATAAAATAACCCTTTTTGAACTTGATGGTGGTTCTGCATCCTGTGTGTACCCACACAAACACACAAATATGTGTCAAATTTCAGGGGTTCAGACCTTCTCACCACCCCCAAAAATGCTGTTTCTCTAGACCACAGCTGCCTGGTAAAAACCACAGACTTTGATGCATTCAAACACACTGCTAAATGATTCTAGCTAATACATGTCTTCTCTTCCAAGTAGACTGACCCAAGGACAGGGTGGTTTCAGAATTCTTGGTTTCTCTCGTAAAAGCTGGAAGAATGTGGGGCGAGTAGATGATACTTGAGACAATTATAAGAATTTTGGGGTTTGACTGCACCTCCCATTACTACCCAAATCTGTGCAACTCATTTCACAACTGTGGATGTATGTTTTGTGTTTTCAAAAGTTGCCTTCACTGATGTCAGAGTTTGTTTAGTCTTTCTTCTTGGCCGTCTGTAGACATAACAGCTAGAGTATTTAAGTGAACTGACTAAATTGGGAAAACACCTTTTTATGACATGGACTTAGTTCAATCCTGAAGTCAATGAAAGATTCATCATTTAATACATAGATTTACATAGGAAAAAGCCACAAAAATAAAATGAATTTTATATACAAAAGTTTTTTCTACCATTCATACGGTTTTCAGAGGCCTGCTATTTTAGAAGTGGATGTCTAATCCTGCTTCTTAGTCTGTCGTAATTGGGGAGCTCTACGAAAATTTGTCCACCATGAATGAACCTTGTGGCATTTGATACACCAGTGGCATAGCTTTCAGTATCACAGCAGCCCACAGTTACCTCAGGACAGCAGACTGACAAACAAGAACTGTACCAAATAGAATAATTAATTCCTCCAAGACAACAAACTGACAAATTAGTGTTAGACCTCTAATAGCAAATCAGGCATGTGAATACCATGGTACCAGATCCAGTTGAAGCCCATGTAGATGGGGTAGGAAGTGCTCCCGGGAAGGTGTTGAAGCATCCCAGCTGTAACTCATGGGCAGTATGCTGGGGTAACATTGACAGTTGATAAAAAAGGATAATTATAGTATGAAAGGTACGGCCCAGAATGGAAGTCAATCAAAATGAGAAAAATTATTGGGTGAATGGCAGCACCATGATGGGTGGAGACGAGACTGAGGTTGCTAACAGTTACAGCTTACTCGGCTCCACAGTCAACACTCTTGGCACCAGCAGTCAGGAAATCAAAAGACAAATTGCATTAGGTAAATCTACTGTCAGGACTAAGGTGTGTCATCTTTAGGCTCTTGTCTTTCTGATCACTTGCTATGCATCTGAGAGCTGGACAATGAATAAGGATGACAAAAGAATTGATGCTTTTGAACTGTGGTGCTGGAGAAGAATACAGAATATTCTATGGATTGCCGAAAGAATAAGCAAATATGTTTCAGAGAAAGTGCAGCCAGAATGTCCCTTGGAGGCAAAGATGATGACACGTCACCTCACATACTCTGGGCATGTTGCTAGGAGAGGCTATTCCTTGGAGAAAGAACCTCATACAAGGAAAGGTGGAGCATTGGCCAGGGAGAGGAAGACCCTCAACCAGTTGGATTGACGCAGAGACCGAAGCAATGGGCTCGATTGTGTCAGGACCCCAACCCTAACCTTCACCTCGTGTCTCTTCTTCAGATTTATCCAGTTGGAGAAGTTTTTGGAAGGTCCCATTCATCTATTTTATCCTCTCCTGGTTGTAGGTTTTTCAAGATTCTTGGAAGACTGTTCATGTTGTGGATTAGGACTTCTAGCATTTTCTCAAGCTTTTTTTAAAGTGAAGTTTATAGTCCTTGATTTTAGTCCTAGATCCTTGATCCACTTTGAGTTGTTTTTTGTGTATGCTATGAGGTGTGGATCTTGCTTGAGTTTTCTGTAGATAGTTTTCCAATTTTGCCAACTCCATTTGTTAAAAAGGCTGTCGTTTCCCCACTTAACTGATTTAATCTCCTTGTCAAAAATCAGTTGTCCATAGGTTGATGGGTAAACAACCCAATTGCAAAATTGGCACAGGATATCAACAGACATTTCACCAAAGAAAATATTCATATGGCGAACAAACACAAGAATAAATGATCAAAATCCCTAGCTCTAAAAGAGATGCAAATAAAAACAATTATGAGATATCATCTCACCACAGTAAGAATAGTAAAATTTAAAAGAGCAGCAAACAACAAAAGCTGGCGAGGTTGTGGAGAAACTGGAACCCTTATTCACTGTTGATGGGAGTGCAAAATGGTTCGACCACTGTGGAAGGCTCTATGGTACTTTCTCAAAAAGTTGGAAATAGAAATACCATTTGAAACAGCAATTCCACTACTGGGAATATACTCTAAAGAAACCAGAACTGCCACCCAAGCAGATATATGCACACCCATGTTTACTGCTGCATTATTCGCAATAGCAAAGATTTGGAAACAACCCAAGTGCCCATCAACAAATGAATGGCTATAGAAGCTGTGGTATATTCACACAATGGAATACTATGCTGCGTTGAAATACAAGGAACTCATGAAATAGTATGCAAAATGGGTGACTCTGGAGGACATTATGTTGAGTGAAATATCTCAGTCATAAATGGACAAATACAGCACAGTGCCACTGTTGTAAAATGGGACTGACATTGAGGTTGGAGGGAGCTTGAGAAAGAGTGGATAAATAATGTATACTGCATTGAAACAGATGAGGGAGAACTGTTTAGGAGGAATATATGATAAGGTATTTTCATGAAAAGAGTTAAGAATAAGAGCTGCATAGTAAAGTGGACTGGGGGGTATTGTATAATAATGAAAGATTTTTTTTTCCTCTTTTCAAAGAGAAAAGCGAACTAGAGGGGAGGGATTGGGCAACAATAAAAATGTGCAACAGTGTATGAATGGAAATCCAAAGTATCTATAAACTTTCATTAAAATTTCAATTAAAAGAAGGGGGAAGATGTAGATATAAAAGAAGCCACCTGGGGCATTGTACTCTGTCCTCAGGGATCGCTGTGAGTCAGAATTGACTCTACGGCAGCAGGTGAACTCGGTTTTGTCTGTTTATGTATAAAGCTTGTTGTTAATGGGATGGTTCTGACCCAGGTGACCCCAGGGGTGACACAGTACAAGGCCCCGTAAGGTTTCCTGGTCTATCATCTTTTAAGGGGAATGAGTCTTGGGAGGGTAGGACCACAGTCTCAGAAGACATCTAGATTAACTGTCTTAACAGTGCATAAAGTCCATGCCCCACCTTGTAGTTTGATAAGCACCCACTGGGGTCTGAAGAGCTTGCAAATGGCCATTTAAGGTACAAATGTTGATCGCTCCTTGACCAGAGCAAAGAAGAGAGAAGAAAAGCCAGAGTCCTGGGGGTAAAGTTATTCTAAAGAAGGAATGGATCATAGAAACCTCAGCCTCCACTACTCTGAGACCAGAAAAACTTAGATGGTGCCCAGCCTCCACCACCAGCCACTCTGATGGAGGCCACAAGAGAGGTCCTGGACAGAGTGGGAGAAAAGTGTAGAGCAAAAGTCAAAACCAGAAAGCAGAACAGACCTACTGGTCTGAGACAGACGGCTGAGGCCCCCTGAGACCCTGGCCCTAAAATGCCTGGGACCACCTTTCAACCAAACAACAGACAGGCCTGCAAAGGTAATAGTGACCTCGGGGCAGACTCTGTTTCTCAGGACAGTCTGCCACAGGATGCCTAAGTGCAGCGTCTCCCCAATACAGAGCTCAGATGGTAGCAAGAGCCTGGACAGAAAGACAAAAGGAAATGGGGAACCAGAGAGGAAGACTTCTGCTGCATTGAGGGATTATAACCAATGTCACAAAACAAAAGGAATATAAGTTCATTTGCTCTGTGAACACAGTAAAATGTTAAAAGGGGGGGGGGAAGTGGTTTCATAGCAACAGTCATATTCCCTGTGACCCTGATGCCAGACAAGAAGCTCAAGGAATCATCTGAATTTTAACAGAAAGATTAGCTATGTAGTGGGTGGTCCAACTGCTGTTATAATGACACTTTTTTGAGAGTCCCTGTGTAACCCGAGCAGTGGCTCTCATGCTGACAGGTGGGGCCTGGGGTGGCGATTCTGGTTCTGTGGCCAGTCACCTGTGGGTGTTTGCACTGAGAAGCCACTGGCTGTCACAAAACAAGGTCAGGACCATCCTCTGTCTGACCCTCCTTGTCCCAGGAGGGTCCCTCCTTGTGCCTTATTCTCCCACAGCATCTTTATCTCTGCTTTCTCCTCCGTGTTTACCATGTGATACCATGTTCACCATCACCATACCCTCAGAGCCTTCATGGTCCTCACCTGTGCCAGGTCTACACAGACAGGGCTACACTCTCAGGTCCACCTGCCCAATCTTCACAGACAGGTCTACACTGCCAGGTTCACACAGACAGGTTCTCACTGTCGAGTCCATACTGCCTGGTCCACGCACACAGTCCTCACAGGCAGGTCCACCCTGCCACCTCCCTCTCTGACCTCACACCCTGCACCTGGTCATCAGCAGTTCCCAACACATGGCTTCTTTCCGCTCAGCCCTCAGTTTCCTGTGGCAGCTTTCCAGCCTGTCACCCCTTCACTGTCCAGCCCTCCTCCTGCTTGGTCACCCTCACCACATGGTTGCGTCTTACAGGAAGCTCCTGTCTCTGAGAGGCTTTGTCTCCCTCAAATCACCTACAAGTCTGTACACTATGAACCTGTCCTCCCCCAGGTCCCCCGTCACTCCATGCTCACTCCCTGTGTGGGTCCCTCCTCCTTGTAAGCCCCTCCATCCCACACTGCACTCTGCTGGAAAGCCCAGCCCTGACCCCCACTTGTCAAAACCACTTATCACCTTGCAGCTAACACACAGAATGTAGCGAGCTCTGGTGGCCTAGTGGGTCAGGGGTTGCACTGCCAACACATAGGCAGGTGGTTTGAATCCACCAGATGCTCTTTCAGATAGAGATGGACAGACTGTCTCCTCTCATGCAATTTATGTTGTTGTTGTTGTTGTTAAGTGCCATCGAGTCGCAGGTGACTCATAGCGACCCTGTGAAGGAGAGTCCTTGACACTTGGGTGCCTTTGATCCTCTCTGCAAGTTCATAGGGTTTCCGGAGGCAAGCTGTTATGGAAGTGGATGCCACTCCTCCTTCCACGCATGCAATTTATAGTCTCTGAAAAACCACTCAGCTGTAAACCTTGATCTGGTCTCCCTCTGTGGCAAAGAGAGAGAATGTGCACAGATCATCACGATTTCTGGTGCAGCGTTTCAAGTACATGACCGCCAGCACAAAGGTTGGTGGTTTGAACCCACCAGTTGCTTCACAGTCTGCTTCTGTGAAGATTTACAGCCTTGGACACCCAGGAGATGACTCTACTCTGTCTCCAGCACACAGTCACTGAGAATGGACTTCATGGTTCTGTTCTGTCCCCCTGGTACAGGACCACTGTGAATGGACATGGTTCTACTCTGTCGTCCCCCCCCCCACTACAGGGCCACCGTGAATGACTGCACATTTCTACTCTGTCCATATGACATAGTGGACTCCATGGTTCTATTCTGTCCCCAGCACAGGGCCATGGTGAGCGGACTCCATGTTTCTACTGTCCCCCAGCACAGGGTCACTGTGAGCTGAGTGCATGGCCGTGGTGTGTGTGTGTGGGTAGCCTGCTATCTTAGGAGGGGCCCTAGTAGTATGTTGTGTTGTAAGATGCTGAAGTGCTAACAAAAAGCTCGGTGGTTCGAATCCACCAGTCAGTCAGTCCTCAGGAGAAAGATGGGCGGTCTCCTCCCGTAATGATTTACAATCTGGGAAACACAGGGGAGGGTCGCCGTGCAGTACAAGTTTGGGTTTTGGGGTGGGGCTGCTGTTGTCCCAGGCACCCATTAGTGGCACAGCTATATGCGGCTGAGATGGGGGCGGCAGAAGCTCCCTGAAGAACTTCATCCCCACCAGCACGACCTGTTTATACAGCAGGAGCTTTTTGTTTTCAAAGAAGACTCAGCCAGCCCATTAAGTGTCGGCCAACGTAGAGGGGCGCTTCTCCAGAGCAGACTTCAGTCTTCGCAAGATTTATATTTCCCAAATAAATATTTAAAAGCCAGTCCTAACAGCACTCAGAAGACGCAGCACAAACCCAGCCTGCGTCAGCGAGTTGGGCTCGGCTTTGCACGGGGCTTTGACTTTTCTGGAACCTCGTTCATTTCCCCCACCCTCAGAGGACACTGATGGTTTCTAGCTCTGTCTGACCATCTCACGCCGTCAGAGGAGCAAAAGGAGAAGGCTGAGGGCTGAGGGCTGCGGGCTGAGGTGACTCCGGTTTATTTGAATTCCATAATTCACATTTGAAAAGACTTTAAAAACCAAACTAGATTCAGCCTACAGAGAGAGAGGAGGAGAAGGAGGAGAGAGAGTTAGTTCTTAAAAATCCCCTTTTCCAGGGAAGTGTTTTTTCTAGTCCACGTTGGGTACAAGTCTATATATACCCTTCACAGTCATTCTTTGTCACTTTGGCTAATCGGTCACATCTGTGGTGAGCAGATGTCCCCAGAGCCGGGGTTCCGAGCAGGGCATGCAGGAAGGGTGGTGAGCTGTTCTTATCTGATGACTCAAAGCAGAATGCCCGCAATTAGTGCAGAGCCGAACGTGTCCCACGGGGTCTGGACAGAGGGCAACAGCATCTCTGCTTGGCCTGACTTTGAAAGTCCGGTGCTTAGGAAAATTCGCCATACTGACATGTGGTGATCCTGAGCTAGAAATGATTGGATCTCTTGGACAGGGACATGATGGAACCTTCTGGAAGAGAAGTTTATACATTGATAGTGGCGGGATGATGCACCATTAAGCTATGACTTACATCAGCCCTATGAACAACGGCTCTGAACTCTGCCCTGTCCTGAGCCAACCTCGCCATCTTCAACACACCTGACGCAGTCACCACAGTTACACAGTCAATCCATCTCATGCAGAATCTTCATCTCGTGCGCTGGCCCTCCACCCTTCCAAGCATGATGTTCTTCTCCAAGGACTGGTCCCTCCTGGTTACATGCCCAAATTATGTGAGACGGGAGTTTCAAAATGCTTGCCTCAAAGGAGCAACCTGGTTTCACCCTCTCCAAGACAGACCTGTTTGTTCTCTTGGTGGCCCATGGGATGTTCAATACTCTTTTCCAGCACCACAACTCGAAGGCATCAATTCTTTTTCTGTCCAACTTTAGTCATTGTCCAGCTCTCTGATGCAGAACAAGTCATTGAGAAGACCATGTCTTGGGTCAGCTGCACCTTAGTCTTTAGACTGACATTGCTGCTCTTTAACACTTTGGAGAGGTCCTTGACAGCAGATTTTCCCAAAGCAAGTTGTCTTTTGATCTTCTGATTGCTGGTGCCAAGGATGTTGATTCTGGATCCAAGCAAGATGAGATTGTTGACAGCTTCAATCTTTTCTCGATCAATCATGATACTGCCCTAGTGGTCTGCTGGTGAGGAATTTTGTCTTCTTGATGTTTAGCTTCAATCCATATTGAAGGCTGCAGCCCTTGACCTTCTGCAGCAAGTGCTTCAAGTCCTCCTAAGTTTCGGCGAGCAAGGTCGTGTCATCTACACAACGAAGGTTGTTGATGAGTCTTCCTCTGATCCTGATGCCACATACACTGATAGTAAAGAAGGAAAATGGGTCCCCATGTGCTGTTGTGAAGTGCTGCGGAGTTACTGTGACTTGTAGTGACTCTCTGAGCAACAGGCCAGCACTGTCCCTGCCCTGTGCCGTTGGCATGGCCTCCACCTGCTCCCACTGCTGCAGTCACGATATCAATCTTTGTTGAGGTTTAACCCTAAAGATGGACATGGCAATGACCTCTGGCTGGGATGTTTCTGGACGTTTACTGCAGGAGCTGCGTGCTTCAGCCACAGAAGGACCCGGGGATACGTGGGCTTGGCTCCAGGCCATCCCCATCCACAAGGACAGTGATAACAAGGGTCACACACTTGGTGGTCTCCCAGTGCTGGCTGTGCTGCATGTGGTCGATGTGCTGACCAAGCCCATGGTCCTTGGGTTTGTCCACCTCTCTGGTCTTTTTTAAAAAAAATTATTTTATTATTTTTTTTGTGTGTACCATCAAATCAGATCTGAGTGGTACAGGAGGAGCTTGCCCCTCCTTCTCCAGCAGAGCATCTGGTGGATTTGAACCGAGCACCTCTGGGATTGCAGTGCAGCTTCTTGCCACTATCCCACCAGGGCTCCCTCTATCTGGTCTTTTGAATGACGACTCTCATCCTAGCCTTATAGACTCTGTTCCTCTGTTGTCTTCAGACCCCACACTGGGCGCCGGACTCCCACACTGGACAATAGATCTCCAGTTAATGAAACACTTTGGACTGGTTGGGGCCTCAGTTCTCAGGACCATGGAACTTCCAGACCAGAACTTCCATACTCAGCTCAGGGATGACAAGTCTAGAACTTTCTGCCAAAGAGTGAAATGATGACCCCTAAGACGGCCACTAAAGTGGATGAGGGAAGACAGGGCGACCCCAGGGTCTGCCTGCTGGGCCTGTGATCAGGGGAAATCATGCATAATGGGGCAAAATGCTGCCTGATCCTGTGCCGTCTGCAGGTTCAATGCTGACTTCACAAGTTGATTGCCAGGCCTTTCTCCCTAGTCTTAGTCTGGGAGCTCCACTGACATGTGTCACAGTCACACAAACCTCACTGACAGATGGGTGATGGCTGCTGTGGCGGGAAATCAACTCCAGGTCCCCTGTGTGGACAGGGAGCTCTACAACTGAGCACACCAGTGCCCCACCTGACCACCGCAGTGGAGATGCTGGACACAGGCTGCCCCTGAGACCGAAAAGTGGCTTCTGGCTGTCTCAGCACAGGGCACTGTGAGATGAAGTCCTGCGTGGCACTGTCCTGTCACCTGCCTCTCTCATCGGCCCCTCTCATACTCAGATACTTGTCTCTCTCTGACGAGGAGCTCTGGCTATCTCAGCGCATGATAGGAAATGGGGGCTTCCGAGGTCTCAGGGGTACAGCTCAGATATTGGGGCACTTTGGCAATGACTCTGTGCACCAAGGAGAGAGGCTGCTCTGACATGGGGTGAGCTCCTCAGAACCAGAGGTAATCAAGGTGCTGCGAGGGTGGGAGCTGGACCAGCCAGACTTCAGCTTGGCTTCCTGGCCCCCAAATGTCCTGACATTTTGACTGATGAGGGCCCTGGGTGTCAGGGTGGTGACCTCCTCCCCCGTTGCCCTGCCTGGGCCTTGTACAGGATGGAGACCCACGGTGGAGCCCAGCTGTGGAGCCGACTTAGACCCACAGTGACCCCAGTGTCATAGGACTGTGGTCTGTGGGATTGTAAAGGGAAGATTTTTTGAGAAGTCATCAGGCCTTTTCCCTGAGGTGCCCATAGTGGACTCAAAGCTCTGTCAGATGTTGAGGTGTTTACACCTCCCAGTGCCAGCTAAGCGGGGCTACTGGACCTCTGACCACGGCGACTGCCAACACTCATCATGCATCACATCCAAACCGGGTGGATCCGCTTCCTGAGCCATTAGTGCACCGGACATCAGTGTGAAGGGCGTGTAGGTCCTTGGCAGATACTGGGAATGGACTTGACATGAGGATGCTGGCTCGCTGTCCCAAAGCCTTGAGAGCGGGCGGTGAGCAGCTGGGAAGGCCAGCGTGCAAACATGAGACAGACAGACAGACAGGTGGTTGGCAGGGCACCAGGGCAGGGGAAGGTTCTGGTGGGTCCCATCCGGAAGTTCCTCACTTGAGACATGCTGTAATCTCAGCACATTTGAAGAAACAGAAGCCAGGATACCACCCCGCTCGCTGGCTGTGTTAGAAAACATCACCCCACTGTTCCCCTGCACACTCGCCACTCTGCACTGACGCCTGGGAAGGGACACCCCCTTCTCCTCCTGCAGCTCCCATAGGCCTGTGGGGGATGGGCAGGGACCAGCTACAGAGCAGGAGAGGGCAGGCTTTGTAGAAGGGGGGCGTACAGAGGGGTGTTTCTGGAATAAGAGGGGAAAGCGGGAAGAACAAGGAGACCGAGCAGGAACCACGTTTGGCTGCTTGTGGGGGCAAATGGGGAGACCTGGGGGATTTGGCCCATCTGGTGGTACAGCAATTGAGGGGACGCTCCATCCAGGAAGGAGGGTGCTGCTAGAGACAAGATGGGGGGTGGGCAGAAACCAGAGGACACAAACCCGTGCAGCTCACACAGCAGCTTCTCTGGACCTGGGGGTCCCTGACGCGCTCCTAGAATCTGCTGTGTGGTGGGGACAGAGCTGTGGCTGAGGTGTCCACCTGGACGCATGCACAAGGCAGGGCGGGGAGGATAGAGTCAGCATCTCCAGATGTCTGTCCACCTGGACCCATTTACAGGGCAGGGCGGAGACTGTGGGGTCAGACATCTCCACATACCTTCAACGTCCAGGTAGGACCAGAGCGGCTCTCAGCTCCACGCTGGACGGCAGCACCTGGCCTCAGAAAGGCAGGTGTGTGGGCCCCCTCCACCTGCCCACCCAGGGTCCTCACGATGCCCAGTCCTAGCAGGGATTCCTGCTGCCAGTGACGTTTGGGGACCCTGCTCTGGAGGTGGTCGGCGATGCCGCTGCCTTCCTCCCCACCCACCCCTGACCCTCTGAATCCACTCGACACACTTGTCCCTTCACATTCCTCCTGTGCACCCCCATCTGGTTCCCAGGTCACTCAGACCCTCACTGCAGCAGCCCTACTGTCCAAGAGGTGGTCCCTGCCTCACTCTTCACACACACACACACACACACACACACACACACACACACACACTCTCTCTCTCACACACACACACACACACACACACACATCCACACACATTCACACACCACACCATAAACACCACACACACATACTACACACTCCCCCAGCTCACACACAACATACACAGGCCACTTTACCACCCCCACTTACACAACACACCCACCACAAACATCATACACACCACATTCACACACACAATATACCTGCTACTCACATAAACACACCCCACGCATACCACACTCACACACAAACCCTCCTCACTGCTCACGTTCTCACTCTCACTGTGACAATCTCTTCTATTCCTGAAGCCTGGCTCCCCCACCCAGTGTCAGTGGCCTCACCTCACTGCATGGCCCTCGCCCATCCTATCTGTCTCTCAATGACCCTCCGCCCTAGCCCTACTGGTCTCCAGGAAGCTGATAAGATAAGGGGAGCCGCCAGGGCTGTGTAGGGGTGGGTGTCAGGCTGGGACAGCTCCAGCCGTCAAGTGCCCTGTGTCTGAGAGGCCAGAACATGTTAGGAGGAAGGAGGGACCTGAGGTGGTGCCGAAGGGGTCCTGGTGGTACAATGTCCCACAGCTCACTGCCCACAGCAAGGCCGGTGGATAGCGTCCATCAGCCCTCAGGAGAAAGATGTGGCATTCAGTTCCATAAAGGCTACAGCTTCTGAAACCCCCCAGAACAGCCCTGCTCTGTCCTACAAGGTCGCTGGGAGCTGGAGGACTGGGTGGCAGTGGGTTTGGAGTCACTCAGAACTTGTACCAAGTACCCTCTCAGCAAACTCCCTCTTCACTCTTCCTTTCTCTATGGTATTTTACTTGCTGCATCTTTCTTAGAGTGTATAGCTTGAGAAGTTCTTTTGTGTTTATTTCCGTAAAGGGATACATTTTAGAGAAGATTAACCAAGGGCCTGGGGTATCAAGACAAATCTCTACTATTTCAGGTGTCCAGGGAGAAAGAGGGTCAGGGCCAACACAGAGCACGATTGCCACCTGGGGGCAGCGGGTTGAAATGCAGGCAGAGTGGCCGCACGTCAACAACTCTTTGGACAAGAGCATCCTGGGTGCAGTGGGCTGAATATTGGGTGACCAGCAAAAAGGTCGGCCGTTCCAACCCACATCATCCTTTTCCACAAGAGAATAACGAGGCAATTTGCTCCCGAGTTTCAGAAACCCGATGGAGCTTTGCAGTGAGTTGGAGTCTGTCCTGTGGCAGTGGGTTGGTTTTGGTTTGTGATGTGGAAGGAATGTCAGTTGACAATCTCCTAGCTGAACCAGACACCATCCTTGTTCTCAAAAGAAGTCAACATTGGAGCATAGACAGGCAGAAAACCCCAAAAGGGTAAGTTTGGGGCTCTGCAGGAGTACATCCAACTCTTGTAAAATTCTGGGTGCTTTCTTCTTAAGATTTGTGTCTTAAAAAATGTCTGTGATGACAAAGGAGTCCTGGTGATTGAGTGTGTGATGTGTTGGGTTGCTAACTGAAAGGTCAGTGGTTCAAATCCAGGCTCCCTGTGGAATGATGACCATCTCCATCAGCAGGTATTGACAGCTCTGGAAGTCTAGCCAGGGTCAGCGTGAGTTGAAATTGAATCATAGATTTGGTTTGTGGGTTATTGTGATAAAATAAATATAACATGGACTTTTCTACTTTAGTAATTTTCTGGTGACCCCAGAGGAGTGACCAGCCCTTCCGCCGCAGCCCAGCGCTGCTGCGACCCCGCAGGACATCTGGAACCTAATTGAGGTACTTACACATGACCACCCAGAAGCCAGCCCTGCTGGGTGTGTGCTGTACAGCTACAACCACAGTGAGGTCCTTGTGAGTCCTCACAGGGGCAGGTAGCCCCAGCAAGCACAAACAGGACATCTATCCACTTGGTGAGTTTTTTTGCGCAGGTACCCAAGTATCCCTACCCAGACAGGTAGTCCAGCTGGGCGTGAGGGGGACAGTTGCAAACTGAGTGAGGTTCTGGCAAGTGCCCATCTAGAAGCTAGCCTTGCTGGGCACCAGCAGGACATCTGTAACTTAAGTGAGGTCCCTGCGTGTCCACACTTAGGCAGGACCCCCCACAGCCAGGCATGAGTGGAACAGCTGCAAACCTGAGTGAGATCTTCCCACGCCCACCTGGACAGCTAGCCCCACCTGGACAGCTAGCCCCACCTGGACAGCTAGCCCCACCAGGCACAAGTCATCCAGCACACACCTGTGCTTGTGCCTACTCCCCTCTCCCTCTCACCACCTGGCACACACCTCTGCTAGTGCCTACCCTGCCTGTTCCCCCCACTCCCTTACCCTCACATCTCCTCAGGGACAGTCAACTAGCTGCCTTCAATCTGGAGCATCTTGGTCTGACTTAGCTGTAATAATTATTCAACAAAAGAGGCCACTTTCACAGGCCGTGAATGGACACTTGCTTTGGTTCAGAAATTCAGAGAGGAACACAGGAGACATAACTGCTACGCCCTCATCTGTAGCGGTGATTTCAGATCAAGAACCTGTCATCACCTTGGGCATGAACAACCCTGTCACAGCGTCATCAAGAAGGGAACAGACCACCTCACAAGCCACACAAGCGCAAAGCAAGATGTCACCCCCAAAAGTGGCACAATATCAATGAACTTCCTGAAGTCAGAAAATCTGATGGCACTTTCTGACACAGAATTTATTTTATTATTTTTGTGTGAGTGTACCATCAAATCAGATCTGACTGGTACAGGAGGAGATTGTCCCTCCTTCCTCGCCAGAGCATCTGGTGGATTCGAACCGTGCGCCTCTGGGATTATAGTTGCAGCTCCTTGCCACTAGGCCACCAGAGCTTCCCTCTGACACAGAATTTAAAAGTCATTTTCTATAGTGACATCGATGACATCCACAATATTGTATACCCATCAGCACTATTCATCTCAAAAATGTTTCCATTACCCCAAGTAGGAACTCAACATCCATTAAGTCATAACTTCCTATCCTCTTCTTTTGACCCCTGCCAGTTACTTCCGTCTCTATGTCCTTCCGTAGTCTAGATATGCCACACCAGTGGGGTCGTATGTTTGTCCTTTTATGACAGACTTATCTCATCTGCATCAAGATTTCAGGGTTCACCCACAGAAAAGCTTGTACCAGGACTTTATTTCTCCTCATGGCCAAGTAGTATTCCATTGTGTGGACATAGCACACTTACTTGGTCATCTCTGGGTGGACTTTTGAGTTGTTCACACCTCTGGGCTCTAGTGGGAGACACTGTGACACTCAGTGCTGGCTGTGTGTCTGTCTGGGTCCTTGCTTTCATGTCTGTGGCGTATACAGCCAGGAGTGGACCTGCTGGGTCAGGCTCGCTCGTGTTAGGATCCACAGCCTTGGAGACCTGACAGTCGCTGAGCTGGGATTGACTGAGGCTGTCTCGGCTGAGTTCTAGTTATTCTCTGTATAACCTTTTTAAGGAACGTCTAAACTGTCAGGTTGTCCTGTTGTATAGCCACACCGGCAATCCATGAGTGTTCCAACACCTGTCAGAATGCGTTATTCTTCCCCCTCAAATAAATAATAACCACCCTGCAGGGAATCTACCAGTCTTGAAAATAATCTACAGAGTCCAAAAATGAAAAGAAGCCGACATCATAGAGGAACGCGAGGGAGTGGACTCGTCAGGGGTCTGTCCTAGCTCAGGGGACCCAGCAACAAGGCAGGCGGGGTCCAGCGACAGAGGCAGGACACCACGTTCAAGTCCGGTTTGACTTGTTCAGGTGAACAAAGGTTCATTTCACCTTGCTCACTGGCGTTTGGGATGGGGCTTGACTGAGCTGCTGTCAAGAATTCCCAGGGCCTTCTGGGTTGAGAGGCCGCTTTGTCAGGCCCAGCACATGCACCAAGCAGCCTGTTCTCCAAACTGGGCCATCCTGGCGCTGGGAACTGGCCTGGAATTCCACTGGCACCTGCTGTCACCTGGCAGTGTTGGGTGTGGCTTCCGGAGGGTGGCTGTCTTGAAGTACTACCCGCCCCGTGATGAGTAGACTGTCCAGCTCTTGGTGGCCCGCAGCTCCTAGATTTACCCTCGGGCACCCACACCACCTGGCACCTCTACAGGTTTCACAAGGGGAACCACATTAGACATCAGCATGCCCACAGCCAGCATAGTGGAGCACCGTGACAGCTCAGAGAGTGCACACCAGCTGCAACGGTGGCGAGGGTGATGGACACAAAGGGAGGAGTGATGCCACCAGCAGCTGGGAGACGAGAGAGGGTCAGGTCTTCCCCAGGGGCCTTCGGACAGCACAGAGCCGCAGAGGTGGTTTCTGAAGTCAGGCCTCCGGAGTTGTGATAGAAAAATGCCTGTTGTCTTGTTACTGAAGGACTCTAACCCTCACTCAGGATACGGTCAAGTGCATGAGGATGTCCACCACAGCGGTCATGACCCTCACACAGGGTAAAGTCAAGTGAACAAGGATGTCCACCACAGTGGTCATGACCCTCACACAACGAGGATGCCCACCACAGCGTCCATGGCCCTCACTCAGGGTATGGTCAAGTGTACAAGGATGCCCACTGCCTGGATGGTCCTCATGCAGATGGTGTCCATTGAAGCCTCATTTGTCTTTGAAAAGTTGGAAACATTTAGAATTCCCACCACGGAGAACAAGGAAGTGATTCATAGCACAGCTGCAATGGGTTCACCTGTGAGACACACACACACACACACACACACATCGTGCTCTTATGAATGGGATCCTGTTTGCAGATATTATCAGCTCACCTGAGGTCACAATGGAGAAGGGTGTGGCCTAATCTCACCAGGATGCTATAAAAAGAGCAGTGCCCAAGAGATCATCTCATTCCAGTAACAGGACCACAAGTAATAAATAAATGTTGGAGAGGATTTGGAGAGATAGGAACTCTTCTATACTGTTGGCGAAATTGTAAAATGGTACAACCACTCTGGAAGGCAGCTTGGCATTTCCTCAAAAAGCTAAACATAGAAATTCCACATGACTCAGCTATTCCACTGCTTGGAATATACCCTGAGAAATTAGAACTGAGACACAAATGGAGATTTGTACACCAATGTTCACAGCAGCATTATTCATCATCACAAGATCATGGAAACAGCCCAAATGTCCAACCACAATAGAATGGATTGAAAAATTGCAGTACAATCACGTGATGGAATACTACACCGCATGTAAGAGCAATAATTTTGTAAATCACTACCTAACTTGGGAGAGACTGGAGAGCATTATGCTAAGTGAACTAGCTCAGTCCCATAAGGACAAATACTGTATAAGACCATTATTATAGAAATAGAAAGATAAGTAAAGATATGCAGATCCAAGTGGGGGAGGGGAAGAGAAAAGGAGGGTCAGGAATGGTAATCACAGTGTCACACAATTTGTTGGGTAGAGGAAGGGGTGTGTTAATGAAATGAAGAAGATACAGTGTGAAAAACAATATATACAAATTTTGTAAGCAAATCAGTGTAAAAGAAAAATTTATTTTTTTAAAAAAAGAACAAACTCAATGTATGGCAATGATCATATAAAACACAATGTGAATCAAGGAATATGTGAAACTCAGTGTATTTAGATGAAACACAATGTATGCAAATTTTATAGGCAAACCAATATAAAATAAAAATAAATTTTAACCTCCCAGCCCCCCCCCCCCCTTAAAAGGTCGGTGGTTTGAATCTAAGAACTTCTCTGCAGGAGAAAGATGTGGCAGTCTGTTTCCATAAAGATGAGGACCTTGGAGTTCTGCCCTGGGCTGCTGGGGGGGTGGGGATAGCTTGTCCTGTTCTGTGGGGGCTTCTGGGAGTGGGAATGGTTCCACCCTGTCTCACGGAGGCTGTTGGGGGTTGGGATGGTTCTGTCCTGTTCTGTGGGGGCCGCTGGGGGTTGGGATGGTTCTGTCCTGTTCTGTGGGGGCCGCTGGGGGTGGGGATGGTTCCACCCTGTCTCATGGAGGCCGCTGCGGGTGGGGATGGATGGGGTGGCTCTGGCTTTGGTTTCTTTTCTATTTAAGATCCTGTTGACACCTCACTCAGATGGCTAGCAGGACCCAAGCTGACCCCCTAGGTTTCCACCCACATCCTGTCCTTCCCAGACAGCAAAGCCCATAGCATTTAGTCTGGAAATACTGTTCAGTTCCGTCTCCTCCCCTCCCTCTGCCCTCTCTCTGCCTGCCTCCTGCGCCTGGGCCATTCTCTGCTTGCCCCACTGTGGGGGTCTCTCCTCCGTTGCTGCTCTTTCCTTACCTGAACTCAGAGCTGCCTCTGTGACACGGAAACGGGCCTGTCTGCTGCTGGACTCTAACAGCACCTTCTCAGCACACACCTGCTGGCTCAATTGCCAGCCTGTCTCTCTCTCCTCCAGTCAGGGACCACAGCCATGCAAGCTGCCTGCCAGGGCTTGGCACAGGGCCCTGTGGTAAAGGAGCGGCTGGTGGGTGACCCAGAGAGTGGCACCTGCTCTGACACACCCTGCACGACTCTCAGGTGAAACACTGCTCCGAAGAAAACTGCCAACTAATTAGTAGATAGGGAACTCTGGTGGCTTAGTAGTAAGGAACTGCACTGCCAACCTGATGGTATGTGGATCGAATCCACCAGCTACCCCATGAAAGATAGACAGTCTCCTTCCATGTGATTTACTGCCTCTGTGCATTTACAATCAGTTCTGCTAAGATTTGTAGCAAACTGGCTTGGTGCTAAGGAATTGTGCTGCCAAGCCAAAGGCAAGGAGTTCAAACCCACCAGCTGCTCTGTAGGAGAAAGATGGACAATCTCTTCCCATGTGATTAAACTGTTCCTGGAAACCAGCCCGCTGCAGGGTCAGCTATGGGTGGACTCCAGCCAGACAGTACACAATAATAGTAAAAGGCGGAAGTCAACAATGTCCCAAATGCTTGATCTGCTGCACCACCCCACGGCTCCTCCTCTGGTCAGTCCCCCTCTCTCCTCTATGACCCTTAGGTCTTTTGGCTCCTGGATGGTCTCACAAAAATGGAACCTACCAGGGGAATGGCCCACGTGACTGTGGGGGACGCAGGCCGGTGCTGCAGAGACCCGTAAGCCAGGGGTCACGATCCTGCAGAAGGTCAGTTATGGCCCAGCTGGATGCTGTGTCTCAAAAGAGATGGACATTGATCTTCTACGAGCTTATAAAGGCCCTTACAAGGGCGGGGCTTGTATTCCACCCTAATCCTATCTCCTCAATGCAGTAAAAATACTCATCACAAAATAAAACGTTAATCAGCACCTAGTAAAGTCATTTTGAACAATAAACGCTGACTCCCCACGCTGAGAACCTGCTGGAGGGTCAGCTATGGATTAAGACTGGTCAGTACCTAAAACAACAATGAGTAAACAAGACCCACACGTGCGCCTGGGCTGCTCAGACATTCCAAACCCCTCCAGCTTGTGTGGAAAGCCCCGATTGTCGTCTGTTCCACCAAGTGGCCATGCGGAGCCTGTCACCACAGGGTGCCACCGGATCCCAGGCCCCAGTGACTGCTGTGTGACCGCTGCCCTCAACATGGCTGTTATTCCCACCAGGTTGAAGACTTTCCAGAACATTCCACCTCCAGACCCACACCTTCCTTTAGTTAAATGAAGGCTTGTTCAGCTGTGGTCGAGGGGAGGGGTCTGTTGTGAGGTCTGTTCATCCTCAGAAGCCTACGGCGACAGCCATGTCGTCCCTCAGCCAACATGGGGTCAGTCTCGCTGCTGCCCTCCCAGGGGACTTAACATAAATGTTTATTGACCCAATAGCCACCAAGAAAATAAAGTCGCTGATTCATTGCCCCACACAGCAGGCTTTGTTTTCCCTCCACTTCCTTCCTCTTTATAAGGCGTTGCCCAAGGAAGAGCCCAATTTGGGAACCCACCGGCTGTGATATTTTCTGGGCTGCCTGCTTCTTCCTCCACCCACAGCTCCAGGTCCCCGGGACTGTGCTGGGCCTCTCCTTGCCAGCTCGCTCTCTGGTCTGCAGGACCATGGAGGCCTGGGGTTTTCTGCAGGGGGTGGGGAGCACGTCCATGGTGACCGTGACCCTTGCTGTGGCCCTCCTGGCCTTCCTGACGTGGTAAGTGCCACCATGGGACGTGGGGTGCCCGGGGCTGAGAACTCTTGGGAATTGCAGCCTTGCTGTGCCTGTGGGCGTGTTTCCTTTCCTCGTCTAATCTAGAGGGAGTTGAGTATTAACACAGCTTTGGAATGAAAAGCAAACAGCCAGGTTAATCTTTCTTTAAAATGCATGGGATCCAGGTGGCAGGCAGGCTGGGTACTTGGGGGCTGAGCACATGGTGCTGTGGGGCACGGGAGCAGCAAGGCTGGGGGAGCTGGGTGGAGGCCGGCTGCCCCTCTCACCTCTTTCTTACAATGCTCCATCTAGTCTCCTGGAGGCTTTCTGGGGGCGGAGAGAGGAGTTTAAGCTGAACAAAGACGGAAGAACTGGACCCCTGAGAGTCTGTTCTGTGGTGGGGAGCAGGCGAGAAGGGGAGAGCTAGACAGTGAGATGTGTATCGTACTGTGACGACAACAATACAGGGTTCTTGTCACTCACCGTGGAGCCGGCCAGGGGTGAGTCCGTGCACCAGGGGTGAGAGCACTGCGGTCCACCCCGCTATCTCCGTTGATTTTTGCGAGCAGTTTGCAGGTCTTTCTTCTTCCCTTTGCTGGACTTACAGCAGATTTAGTGTCTGGGTTCCGACTTGACAATCAAAGGGGACAAGAGTCGCTTGGAAAGCACGGGCCGCTTCCCGGGGGTCAGGAGTTTGAGGACTGAAGATTTAAGGACCGTGTGGTGGACGCCGGTCATGGGTCACTCATCGCTGGGCACTCAGAACCAGCTCACCGCTGACTCTCCACCCAGTTTTCAGAGGCTGGAAATCACACAGGAGGAGACAGCCCATTCCTGGTGGATTCAAACCACCTGCCTGTGGGTTGGCAGCACACCTCTTACGCTTAGGCCATAAGAGCTTCTCCTAAATTGGAAGCACCTGTATTAGGTGGCGCTGGTGTTTGGGGGGAAATGAGAGGAGATCCTGGGACCTGAGTCCTCTCAGCTCACCCGTCTGTGTCTGGTGCAAAACCACCCGCAGGTTTAAGGCGGGAAGGCGCTGTATGGAGCCTCAGGCTCAGGCAGACATGAGGCCTGATTCTCTCCGCATGTGCATAGCTGAGTGAGGTCACTCTGTTCTGTGAAGACGGTGTGGCTTCCTGGAAATCTGTCCTCTCTCCCAGCTGGGTCCGCAGAGCTGCTCTGCCTCTCACCCGCCCAATTGTCTTTTGAACTTTTTTGTCTGGTGGAGCTGAGCATCCCTTGAAAGTGGAAACACGGTGACATGGAAGCTCCTGTCCGTTGAGATGCTGTCTCAGCCAGTCTGTGCTCACCAGGTGTCCTGCAGAGGCTGCTGGACTGGAGGCCTCAGAGACGCCCCTGTCTCCGTCACCCCGGAGTAAAGAAAAACAAGTCCTCAGTGCTTGACTTCACAGCCCTGGGTGGCACAGGGATGTGTGTGGCGTGGTGGGTTACAGGTTGGTAACTGAAACATTGCAGGTTCGAACCCACCAGTTGCTCTGTGGAAGGATGCAGACTTACAGCACTTGTCATGTGTAGGAATTAACTCAAGGGCAGTCAGGTGGTCTGGAGGTTTGTTTTGTGGTTGTTGTTCCCCCCGCCCTGTCTTTGTTTTAAATTATTGTGCTAACCCAAAGTTTGGCAATCTGAACCCACCCCTCATTCCATGGAAGAAAGATCTAGTATCATCTGCAGAGTTAGGGTCAAGAAGGCTTCACTGAGCCCAGCTGTGTCCTGACCCCCACGGGGTGGCCAGGAGGCAGAATCAGCTTGCGTTTTTGCTTCAGACGATTTTCAGTATCTCATGGATAATTGTTGTTAAGTGCTTTCAAGTCCAGTGCGATTCATAGCAAGCCCATGAGCAATAGATCAGACCTCTGCCCTATCCTGTGACATCCTTAATCATCCTCAACACATTTGAGTCCACAGTCACTCTGGAGGCCTAGTGGTAAGAAGCTGTGCTCCAACCCCAAAGGCACGAGGTTCAAATCCACCAGATGCTCCGTGGGAAAAGGATGGACAATATCTTCCCATTAATTTGCTGCCTCTGAAAACCTGCTGGAGGGTCAACTTCGAGTCAGTTCTGACTTGACAGCACACAACCACAGCACTGATACTTGTTTCAATGAATTGTAGTGAGCTGGAGTGGACTGGCACTAGAAGTTTTGAATCTGACCCTGAGGTGGCCCATGGTGCCAGGAATGATGGCACATGGAAAGGACAGCTCTTCCAAAGTCGGGTTCTGACGGTAGTCCTGGGGCGTTCCCTCCCTCTGCACCGCCTTCCTGTGGACCCACTGGGCGGTCACACTGCTGCCGCCATTCATTCTTGCTTGTTCTTGGCTCCAGGCAGAACTGCGGGCTGTCCTCGGAGAATGCCAGCCTCTCCCGAGTCTCCGAGAAGCTCTCTCACTGTCCCCCTGTGTCCTGGGCTTCTGTGTACTCCAGACACCTTTCAGAAGTGGGAGCACACAGTATTTGCCTTTTTTGTGACATACAGCTGGCGTCTACTCATTGTTGACTGGAGGCTAGTCGCAGTCCCCACTGTCCTCCTCTGTCCTCCTCGACTTTCTCAGACTGTTGCAAATCCTTCATTTTTAATCCTGGATTTGACCCAGCGGAGTACAGCCTGTGAGTTAAGCACTGTTCCCTAGGGACTGCACCACCGCACCCCCTAACCCTTCATAACAGTGGCCTCCCGTCCAAATGTTACCAGATTTTTAAAAAAATATTTATTTTATTTTATTATTTTTGTGTGAGTGTACCTTCTAATCAGACCTGACTGGTACAGGAGGTGATTGTCCCTCCTTCCCCGGCAGAGCATCTGGTGGATTTGAACCGTGCACCTCTGGGATTGTAGTTGCAGCTTCTTGCCACTAGGCCACCAGAGCTCCCCTGTTACCAGAGGTTTTTGTGAATTGCCAGTGGTTGTGTTGGAGTTGACTCTGATTCACAGCACCTGCTGCCTGCTTCTCTGTAGTCTCCAAGGCTGGGATAGTTTTGGAGATAGATAACCAGGTCTTTTTTTTCGGAGTCATCTCTCAGTGGGTTTGAACCACCAACCTTCCCATTGGTAACCGAGTACTAAGCTGTCTGTGCCACTCAGTGTTCATCCACGTGGCAGCAAGCATCAAGAGGCTGTTGATTTGTTTTTTAAAAATTAATTTTAATGAAAGTTTACAGAGACTTTGGATTTCCATTCATTCATTGCTACACTTTTCTCCCTGACCACCCCTGCTTCCCTCCGTTTGCTCTTCTCTTTAAAAAGTAAAAGAAAAATTCTTTCATTATTATACAATCCCTCCCCCCAAGTCTACTCGAACTGCTGTCATGACAATAATATCTAATCATATATCTCTTTTAAACAGTTATCTCCCTCATCTGTTTCAATGCACTATACATAGTTTATCCCATCTTTCTCAGTCTCCCCCCAACCTCTATGTCAGTCCCATTTTACAACAGTGGCACTATGCAGTATTTGTCCTTTTGTGACTGAGATATTTCATACTGTCCTCCAGGGTCACCCATTTTGAATAATATTGCATGAGTTCCTTGCCTTTCAATGCAACAGAGTATTCCATTGTGCAAATATACCACAGCTTCTCTATCCGTTCATTTGTTGATGGGCAGTTAGGTTGTTTCCAACTCTTTGCTATTGTGAACAAAGCTGCGATAAACATGGGTGGGCATAGGGCTATTGGGTTGTTGTTTTTTTTTAAAATTTAGGTTGTTTATTTTTCATTTCAATGAACATCTACAGAGATTTTGGAATTCCATTCATTCATTGTTGCACCCTTCTCCCCTCACAAACCCCTCCCCCCTCCCCCTCATTTGCTCCTCTCCCTGAAAAGCAAAAGAAAAACTCCCTCATTGGTACACAATCCCCCCCCACAACTCCCCAAACCGCACCCTCTACCCCCAAATATAATCCACTCTGCAACCCTCATTGCATACTCCTACGATAAAAATAATGCCCTAAAATATAATACTTTTAGACTATTCTCTCCCCCATAGACTTCAATGCCGTAAACATATTTCATCCAGTTTTTCTCAGTCTTACCCCCACCCCAATGCCAGCCTCATTCTACAACAGTGGCACCATATAGCATTTGTCCCTTTGTGACTGAGATACCTCACTCAGCATAATGTCCTCCAGGGTCACCCATTTTGAATAATATTGCATGAGTTCCTTGTTTTTTAATGCAGCATGGTATTCCATTGTGCGAATATATCACAGCTTCTCTACCCATTCGTTTTTGATGGGCATTTAGGTTGTTTCCAACTCCTTGCTATTGTAAACAAAGCCGCGATAAACATGGGTATACATATATCTACTTGGATGTCATTTATGGTCTCTTTAGGGTATATTCCCAGTAGTGGAATTGCTGGGTCAAATGGTATCTTTATTTGCAACTTTTTGAGAAAGCGCCACAATGCTTTCCACAGTGGTTGCACCATTTTACACTCCCACCAACAGTGAATAAGGGTTCCAGTCTCTCCACAACCTCGCCAGCATTTGTTGCTTGCTGTTCTGTTAAATTTTGCTAGTCTTACTGGAGTGAGATGATATCTCATGGTTGTCTTGATTTGCATCTCTCTCAGGGCTAGGGATTTTGAACATTTCTTCATGTGTTTGTTGGCCATCTGAATGTCTTCCTTGGTGAAGTGTCTGTTCATATCCTATGCCCATTTTTCAATTGGATTATTCTCCTTTATCTTGTTGTGGTGCTCGAGTATTTTATAAATTGTAGATATAAGTCCCTTGTCTGACATGTCATTACCAAAAACTTTTTCCCAGTCTGTGGCTTCCCTTTTTACCCTGTTAGAGAAGTTTCTGGATGCGCATAGGGATTTGATTCTTAGAAGGTCCCATTCATCTATTTTATCTTCTCCTGGTTGTAAATTTTTCAGAATACTGGGAAGACTCTATATGTTGTGGATTAGGACTACTAAAGTTTTTCCAAGCTTTTCTTGAATGAAGTTTACAGTCCTTGGTTTTAGTCCTAGGTCCATGATCCACCTTGAGTTGGTTTTTGTATATGGAGTGAGGTGGGGATCTTGTTTAATTCTTCTGCAGATAGTTTTCCAATTTTGCCAACACCATTTGTGAAAAAGGCTGTCATTTCCCCTCCTAACTGATTTCATCTCTTTGTCAAAAATCAATTGCCCATAAATAGATGGGCTGATTTCCGGGTTCTCAATTCTATTCCATTGATCTATGTGTCTGGCTATTGGTTTTTTAAGGCTACCGCTGGTGTTGGGCGCTGATGGTTGTTCCGAGTCACATGGAGCCCACGTAACAGGGTGGAGCACTCCCTGGTTACGTGCCCTCTGCTGTCACTGCTCTGCTGCTTCACACAGATCCCGGGGCAGCCCACCTCACTGGGTCTTCTGGTGCTCACCCTCTGCTGTAAAGGTGGTTGTTGCTGGTGTGTGCTGTCAGTCAGAGCTGACCCATAGCTGACCCTTCAGGAGGTTTTCAGAGGCTGTAAGGGAGGAGATTGCCTGTCTACCAATCCCAACAGGTGATTGCAGCCTAGAAAACGTGCTGGGGGAATTCTGCTCTGTTTTACGGGTTCACCATGAGGCAGCACCAACCCAGCATCAGTGACGAGACTCAGGGCTGTCACAGAGGCATCCATCCCAGCCCAGCCCTGAGCCTGGTGCCCTGGACTGCCAGGGCGAGCTGAGGAATGGCTGGCCGAGAAGGGGGAGACATGGGGGCAGGAATGCTGTACCATGGTCGACGCCCTTGCGGTTTTGGGGAACAGGCCACTCAGAGTAAGCATCATGGCCAGACACTGGACATGCTCCTTGGGGCCAGTCCACGCCCAGCGCCCAGGGCATTAGTGGAGGGGCCTCCTCCCTGCGCTCCAGTTTTTGGTACTTTATCTGGGATGTGATGGGCACTTTGGTTTAATAACTGAGCAACGAGCCTGGAGCTAACATTGCGTCTGCCTGTGCGACTGGGTCTGGGCTTCCTGGAGGGCCATTTGCGCAGAATAGCGCTCTTTCTCATTTTCAGTGGTTGAGCATGCGCCCCCGCCCCTCCCCTTATCGATTCTCTGGAGTGTGTGGACGAGGCGTGACTATAAAGCAAGTGGCTGGTTGTTTCAGGGACACCTGGACCCGCCTGTGCGGATGGCCTGTCGCTCTTTAGAGGCCTGTCCTTCCGGACAGTAGTCCCGCATGCAGCTGGCTGTGGGGACACAGACGTCCTGGAGCTCCAACTGCTGAGGGTCTAGGCGTGTCCTCTGAATGCCGGTCTCTGTTGAGAAGGACTGCGTTTGTTGGTATCTTTAAACTTTCTCTGACATTTTATTGTGGATTAGATGAAAATTTACAGAGCAAATCAGTTTCTCATGCAGCAATTTATGCACATTTTGCTCCCTGACTGTAGGTGCAACCCCTCAATGTGACGGCATTTCTCCTACATCTTCCTCGGTTCCCTGTTTCCATTACCCCTCATTCCTGCCTCAGGGTTTTTGTATTTTGGACATGCCGCATCCCGCACAGTGGCCTGTGTGTGGGCCCATTGTTTCAGCCCCTGTGCCCTTGACCCAGCTCCCGGAGGGTCTTTCTTCCTCTTTTTCTCTGACCACACGTGACATCCTTCTCTGGGGACTGGCAGCTCCTGATAACACGTGTGAAACAGGTGAGACCACAGGCTCTGATGTGATAGCTGTGTAGACGTGACATGGACCACTCCTGGGTCACCTTTAGTGTCGTTTTTTTGAGCATCTTTCCGAGTCCCTGTGCCTCGGAATGGGCTCAATGACGGCGGGTTGGTGTTTATGATTTTTCTGACGCTTACTGGAAACTTGAGGAGGACAGCTGCCCTCATTCCAAATGCTCTTGGATTTCTATCATGAGGTCATTTTTGACCTCAGACAACTAAAACAAGATCTGAAAAATGCCTATGACATTTAGCCACTGAACCGTGTTAGGTGATGTTAGAGCAGGTCGCCCGCAGTGTGGGGAGGTGGACCCCGAGTGTGGTGGGGCTCAGAGTCAATAAGGGAAGGCATTTGGGATGAAGAGTGTGGATTTTATTTCCAGAAGGATCTCAGCGGTGCCAATCACCTCCTCAGCAGGGGTGCTGCGAGGCCACTGAGCTGTGTGTGATCCTGATAAGGGGGTCAAAGGGGGTCATAACGCACAGGGCAGTGGGGTCATGGGTCTGAGGTCACCCAGGGCAGTAACTCATGATGCCTCCAATCCCCCGGTGGAACTCCCCATGGTGAGGCCCCTCAGTCTCGTGATAACGCTGGTTGTCCATCCTAATTACACCATAATGGGTGCTAATTGCAGCTGTAGACCACTTGTGGGTAACATTTCTTAGAATACGTGAATTCTAACAACAACAAATTGCCTTGTACAGTCTTTCGACACAGACTTACCACACTGGTAGTTGCCACATGATGAGTAACTGAACGGAAGTCTTTTTATCTTCATGCTTTTTTCTTCAATTACTACTTCATTCTGTAGAGTTATTGATACAGGGTCACTTTTACTAATTCCCACAATATTGTAGTGAGAACTTCACACAAAGAGAGCATTGTATCAAGGATGGAGGAGTGAGCTTGGACGTGGCCTTGGAGGTGGGTGATGACAGCGCCCACCTGAACACGTCAGAAGATTCAAAAGAACGCTGGTGCCACGTTCTCACCCTGGATTCCACTTATTAGCATACAGGAGCTGAATTTGTGAAAAGTGTTTTTGTTAATAATATTAAGTACAATGATATTTTGGTTAAAAAAGACAATACTTCTGCTGAAACACCACACAGACATTTTGCGGAGAGTCTGGTGTCCTCTCTCTGAAAGTGTCCACCTCTGTGGGCTGTACCCTCATACCCCTAGGTTATGCTGCTGGATTTGGGGGCGGGGCTCCTAGAACACACGGCTGGACTTTCCTCTCTGGCCAAGCAGAACGAGGCTATACGTGACAAGACAAAACAAACCCAAACAGCCGTTTTTATAAAGGAAAGAAATGATGTCAAGCTAACAGGCCTTCTGGTTTCTATTGCCAACGAGAACAAGAAGGCTTTGAGTAAAGCACAGCTGTAGATATTCAGGTTATCAGCTGGGGCCCCAAGGAGGTGGGGCCTGTTGGGTCTTGGCAGGTCATGGGGGCCCTGACGGAGTAATGGTGGGTGGTGCTTGGTCATGCAGGTCATGAGAGGTCATGACAGGTCATAGTGATTCATGGCAGATGGTGGTGGTTCTTGACAGGTCGTGATGGCTCGTGGTAGATTGTGGTTGGTTTTGGTGTGGGTGAAGGGTCATAAAAGGCCATGGTTGGTGGGTATTGGTGGTTCACAGTGGGCCATGGCTATGAGATGACAGCCTGCACGAAAGGTACTGAAGTGGGACGGAGAGCTGGTCAGGGGCTCCAACGGGATGCATCTAGGACTGTCTAGAACAGGAGGTGGGGTGGGGTGAGGTGGAATGTGTGTCAGGCTGGCTGGTGAGGGAGCTGGTCCACACCTTGAGGAGAACCGATGAGTGATTGGGGGGCAGCTTGGCAGAGGGGAGACTCCAGCTCCATCCTGGAGAAGGAGAACAGGGGTGTCAGGGAACCCAGAAGACCCTGGCGGCCGGCATATGAGCACAGGGAGCTTACGGGACCTGAAATACAACAACCGAGGGACAGCTTGTGGACTGTGAGCTGTATTGTTGGAAATAAATTCATTGTTCTACACTGGGCGGCAAATTTATGAAAGTTGTTACACCAGGAATGGCTGTGGCTGACGACATAAGTAGCTCCAGAATTGTGCTAAACATTCTCAGGGGTGCCACGGCCCCTGAGTTATCAGGAAGGAATGTGTTTCAGGATTATCCTAACCTCAGAGTTACCCAGCCTTGCCTGGGTCCCCCTTGAAGCCGAGGTCAGTCCTGGTGCTGACCAGCACCTGGAAGGAGAAAGGGTGACTCCAGCACCACGAGGTGTGTGATATTGTCAGGTACCATCCAATCAGGGACGCAGGTACAGATGAGCAAGGTACAGCCCTGGCCGGCACCGTCCTCACAGTCACTGCTGGGTTCAGGTTCATTGTGTGGTCACTGTGTCCGTCCATCCACCGAGGGGCCTCCTGTTTCTCACTGATTTCCTACTTGACCAAGAATGGTGTCTCTTTTCAGGGACTGCCCCCGCTGATAAGATGCTCAAAGTACCCAAGACTAAGCTTTCCATCCTTGCTTCTAAGAAGCCTTCTGGCCCCAATTCTTCCAAGACAGATCTGCTCATTCTTTTGGTTGTTATTGTTGTTAGGTGCCATCGAGTCAAGTACAGCTCATGGTGACACTGTGAACAAAAGATCTGAAACCAGACCCCTCCTGCGCCATCCTCACGCTTCCTGACACACAAGAGCCCATTGCAGCAGTCACCTTGTCAACCCACCTGGTTGAGGGTCTTCCTCTCCTTCCCCGACCCTCCACCCTTCCCAGCATCATGTCTTTCTCCAAGGAACAGCCCCTCCCAGCAACATGTGCAAAGCATGTTAAGCGAAGCCTCATCATCCTTGTCTTCAAAGAGCACTCTGACCGCATCCTCTCCAAGACAGATCTGTTCATTTTCTTGGCCGTCCTTGGGATGTTCAGTGCTCTTCTCCAACACCACAGCTCAAAGGCATCAATTCTTTTTCTGTCATCCTCATTCATGGTCCAGGTCTTGAATGCATAGCTAGTTATTGGAAAGACAATAGCCTGAATCAGATGCACCTTAGTCCTCAAAATGACATCACTACTCCCCAATAATTTGGAAAGGTCCCTAACTGCAGGAGTTCCCTTTGCAATGCATCTCCTTATTCCCTGACTGCTCATACCAAGGGTGTTAATTGTGGATCCAAGCAAGATGAAGCTGTTGACAGTTTCAATCTCCTCTCCATCCATCATGACACCACCTATTGGTCCAGAGGTAACAATCTTTGTTTTCTTGATATTGAGACACAATCCATACTAAAGGCAACATTTCTTGATCTTCTGCAACAAGTGCTTTAAATCCTCCTCACTTTCAGCAAGCAAGTTTGTGTCATCTGCATAATGTAGCTTGTTGATTCCCTCTAATCCTGAAGCCACACTCCTCTTCATACAGTCCAGTTTCTCGAATAATTTGCTCAACATACAGAATGAACAGGTATGGAATTTCATGATCATCTTAAGAATAGGTTTGAGGCATTGAACACCAATTATAGAAGACCAGATAAGTTGTGGGATGATAGCAAAGATATCATACATGAAGAAAGCAAAAGATCATTACAAAAACAGAGGAGAAAGAAAAAACCAAAATGAATGTCAGAAGAGACTCTAAAGATTGCACTGAAATGTCAGGAAGCCAAATCTAAAGGAAAACAGGTCAAAGTAAAAGAGTTGAACAGTTTCAAAGGGCAGCTCAGGAGGACAAAGCAAAATAATTATAATAGAATGTGCAGAGAGCTGGAATTGGAGAATAAAAAGGGATGAAGTCTGCATTTCACAAGCTGAAAGAACTGAAAAACAAAGTTAGGCCTCATGTCACAATGTTGAAAGATGATATGGGCAGTGCATTGAATGACCCAGAAAGCATCAAAAATAGATGGAGGGGATACACAGAATCAGTGGAGCAGACAGGATTAGTTGACTCAGAAAAGTTTCAGGAAGTAAGCTATGAACAGGAGCCAATGGTAATGAAAGAGGAAGTGGAAGCTGCATTGAAGGCATTGGCAAACAATAAGGCGCCAGGAATCTATGGGTTATCAATTGACTTGTTTCAATGAACAGACGAAGCCTTGGATGCACTCAGCAGTCTGTGCCAGGAAATTTGGAGGACGGCTGTCTGAACAATGGATTGGAAGAGGTCTATATTTGTTCCCATTCCCAAGAAGGGTGAATTGTCATTTCGCTACTCCGTGGAATCTATTATTCTTTGCCAGTGCCACAAATCAAAAGCATCTGCCCTTTAATCCTCCTTATTCATGATCCAGCTTTTACTCGCATATATAGATAGCTGTGTGTCATCGAGTTGGAACCGACAGCTGACCCTCCAGTGGGCTTTCAGGGGCAATAAATCCCATGAGGGCGATTATCCATCCTTCTCTCCTGGAGCCGCTGGTGGGTTTGAACTGCATGCCTGTGGGATTACAGTGCACCTTCTCACCACTAGGCCATCAGGGTACTATGGCTTGGGCCAAGGTGCACCTCAGTCTTTACAGTGACAGACTTGCTCTTTGGCATTTAGAGAGGCCCTTGGCAGCAGGTTTTTCTAAGTCAATGCATGGTGTGGTTTCGTGACTATTGCTTCTGGGGAGTTCTTGGAGAATTTAAGAACGACTCGGGTCGTCAGAGGTAGCCCCTGGGTGACACAAAAGATTAAATGCTGGGCACTGAGCTGGAATGTTGGCCGTGTGAACCCACTCGGAGTCACATCAGAACACAGACCGAGGGATCTGGTCCCGAATGATCACAGCCAGGGAAGTGCTGGAGAGCAGGCTTTCCACTGGTGCAGACACTGTAAGACAACAGCAGCCTTTCAATCCCCCCACCCCGGTGCAACCACCTGCCCTGTCGGGGCTGTGATAAGGTGAGCAGGTGCTCCCGAAATCAGATCAGCACAAAGGGCAATTTCTTTTCTTCCTAGAAAAGAATATGCTGAATTAAGCCACCGAACTCTAGATCAGCCAGTACAATAACAATAAACAGCAAAACTCAAAATGCAAAACAAAGTGCAATTTTTAGAGGTGGGTGTTCCTGGGGCTGCTGTAACCCAGCACCGCAAACAGGTGTCTCAAGTGGACAGAGATGTGGTCTCACTGTTCTGGTGGCCATTGCAGGTGCTGTCCAGTTGGCTCTGTTTCATAGTGACCCCATGTCCAGCAGAAGGAAACCTTGTTTGGTTCCATACCTCCTCGGTCCCATGCCAGCCTCAGTCCCCCACCTCCTCGGTCCCACGCCAGCTTCACCACCTCTGCTGTCTTATACCCGTCGCTGCTGCCGCTGTGTTGGTCGTCTTGTTAAGGGCCTTTCCCTTTGCACTGACTCTCCACTTTTCCAAGCACGATGCTCTTCTCCAGACATGAGCAGCTCCTCAGAACGTGTCTGAAATCTGTGAGATGAAGGCTCACCATCCTCACCACGAAGTCGCATCTGGCTGCACTTCTCCCAGGACAGATCTGCTGGACTAGGATGTAATCAGGATGTTCCTGGAATGTGCTCTCTCCGAAGGTCCTGGGAAGACCTTTCCTTACCTCCTCCGACTTCAAGAGCCTTTGAATTCCTCACAGAAAGGGAGCTCTGGCGGCCTAGTGGTAAGAATCTTCGCTGCAATCCCAAGGGCATGGGGTGCAAAGCCACCAGCTGCTGCACGGGAGGATGGACAGTGTCTTCCTGCGCAATTTGCCGCCTCTGCAAACCTGTTGGAGGGTCAGCTGCACAAGAGTCCTGTCTCAGTGGCACACAGCAAGGATGCATCTTTACAGGAAGTTCTTATCTGTTCCCTGATTCTGCCCTTCCAATGACATCACCATTCAGGCGAAATTGAGAGCCCCCCGCCCCATAGCGACCATATCTACAAAGACCCCTTTTCCAAACAAGGGCACACAGCCCTGGGTCTGGGGGTCAGGACTTCATAGGGTCTTCTTGGGGATAACATTCAATTCACACAGTGAGCTGGGAAAAGTGGGTTTTCTCTCATTCTGGTCTGTTTCTTTCCATCTTGCTCTGTGTTCCCAGGGTGGTCAAGATGACCCCTCTTCGCATCTGATGGCCTTCTTCCCCTCCTGGCCCCTCTCAGGCAGACTGGCCAAGGCCTGGCTAGACACTCAGACTGGCTATCGCTGAGGCTGCCCATTGCCTCGTGAGCTGGGTGCTGGTGTCCTCCAAGTCTCAGTTTTCTCATCCATATAATGGAGATAGTAAGGAAGAAGATGAGGAACATGGTGGACTGTTGACCAAAAGGCTGGAGGTTCAAGTCCATCCAGCGGCACCTTGGAGAACAGGCCTGGTGAACTACTCCTGAAAAGTCACCAGGGAGTGTCTAAGAAGCACCTTCTCCTCTGACACATTGCATCACTGCGAGTCAGGAGTTGAAGGCACATCAACTGTTTGTACAGTGTCACCAGCTATCTAGTTTTCTGAAGACTCCAAATCCATCTTTGTCCATCCCAGTTTGATGATCTCCTATTTTAATTTTTTACTTGTAGCAAAGTACCAGTTATAGGTTGCTGCTGAATTGATTGTGACTTCTAAGGAGCATATAGGGGCCAGTCCTTGAAGAAGGACATCATGCTTGGATAGGAGGGTCAGTGTAAGAGAGGAAGACCTTCTACAAGATGGACTCACATGCTGGCTGCCTCAGATGGGTCAGAGATGGTGAAGATTGCACAGGACAGGACAGCACCTAACTGCAAACACACAGGTGTAAGACAGAGCAGAGCTGCA
>NW_006399805.1:9825472-9855030 GCF_000299155.1 Elephantulus edwardii
TTTGGATTTCCATTCATTCATTGCTGTACTTCTCTCCCTGCCCAGCCCTTCCCACCACCCCAGTTCACTCCTCTCTTTCAAAAGTAAAAGAAACACTCCCTCCCTGGTACACAATCCCCCTGCACCCCTCCCACCGCCCCAAGTACATTCCACTATGCAACATTAATTGTGGACTCTTGCGATAACCATAATACCCTATCATACATCGCTTTTAAATTATTCACTCCCTCATATTACTATTAATTTTAATGAAAGTTTACAGAGACTTTGGATTTCCATTCATTCATTTTTGCACTTTTCTCCCCGCCCACCCCTTTCCCCCAGTTTGCTCTTCTCTTTGCAAACAAAAAGAAAAATTCTTCCGTTGTTATACAATCCCTCTCCCCAAGTTCACTCCACCATGCAGCCTTTGTTCTAGACTCCTGTCATGACAATAATACCAAATCATGTATTCCTTTTAAACAGTTCTCTCTCATCTGTTTCAATGCAGTATACATAATTTATCCCGTCTTTCTCAGTCTCCCCCCAACCTTGATGTCAGTCCATTTTACAACAGTAGAACTATGTAGTATTTGTTCATTTGTGACTAAGATACTTCACTCAGCATCACATCCTCCAGGGTCACCCCTTTTATATAATAGTTCATGAGTTCCTTGTTTTTCAGTGCAGCACAGTATTCCATTGTGAGAATATACCACAGCTTCTTCATCCATTCGTTTGTTGATGGGCACTTAGGTTGTTTCCAACTCATTGCTATTGAGAACAAAGCCATGATAAACATGGGTGTGCATATATCTGCTTGGGTGGCCGTTATGGTTTCTTTAGGGTATGTTCCCAGTAGTAGAATTGCTGGGTCAAATGATACTTCTATTGGCAACTTTTTGAGAAAGCGTCATACTGCCTTCCATAGTGGTTGCACCATTTTATACTCACACCAACAGTGACTAAGGGTTCTAGTTTCTCCACAATCTCACCAGCATTTGTTGTTTGCTGCTCTGTTGAATTTTGCTATTGTTATTGGGGTGAGATGATTTCTCGTAGTTGTTTTGAAGGATTGGATCTTTACAGAAGTAGTTCTCCCGTGGAACGGCTGGTGGACTTGAACTGGCAACCTTCCTGTTAGGAGCCTAGCTCTTAACCACTGGGCCACCAGGAAGAGAACTAGACCTGATCTACCCCTGAGAGATGCACAGTGGTACCTGGCATCACGCGTGGCACTAAGTAGGAGCTAGGACAACTCTTTGGAATGAGGGATGGAACAATTCCATCTTTGTTTCAGCATCTTGTCTAGGAGGAAACTACTTAAAGACTATGAAGCTTATCACCGGCCTCAGTGAAAACCCAGAATGACTCTGGGCAAGAAGGATGTGGCAAGAGTTTATTCACATGGGGACACGGGTGATGGCAGCTGACTTCAAGGTGGTATTTGCTGGTCCTATCCCAGGATTCACACCCTTGCATGTCCCCATCCGTGTGTGACCAGTAGGGCACAGCAGAAGCCCACAGTTAGCTTAAAAAAGACCAAGGGGTGCATTGGGGGTTGCTTCTCTTGGCTCACCTGCTTTGGGGGAAGCAGCGGCCATGTCAGCCCTGTGGAAGCCAGCAGCCTACCCACACCCCCATCAACAAGCTGGAGGCACAGGACGAGTGTTAGCTGACATGCAGCACGGCCCACAGCTGGACCGAGACCTTAAGGAAGACCTTGACCCGGAACCTCCCAGCTCACCGGACTCACAGAAACCAGGCGAGACAGAAAGTACTTGCTGCTCTAAGTCTTAACGTGTTTGGGTGACAAGACTTGACTTGCTCGTTTGGGACACGCCATCAGGAAAGACCAGTTATTAGACAAGGACATCACATCTGACAAAGCAGAGGGTCCTCGAAAGGAGAGAAGCCCTCTATGAGATGGACTGACCTAGAAGCTTCAGCAGAAGACTGAAGTGCTTCGGTGACGTGAAAATGCCGTGGAGTCAGGCGACACTTGGGTCTATTACACACAAGCTTGACTTGATGGCAACTAACAACATGGTGACCAGACGGGCCAGTACTGGACACAAGGGCTTTGGTTGATATGATTAAGGGTGCGGGAGGCAGGACGGTGCTGTGGGGAAGCTTCCAGCAGGTTCTGGGGTCCAGACCACCAGCAGAAATGGGCCGAGCTACCACGCAGAACATACCTGGGCCCTGAGACAACTGGTGGTCCCGCATGAAGTGCTCATTTTCTTGTCTTTTCAACACAATTTCTGGTAGAATCTGCAGTTGAAAACTGTGGCTGAGAGGTGGTCAGAGATGGGGGTGAAGCTGCCAGGACTGAGGCTGTTGTGGATTGAATGCGACCTTTCCCAAAGTGTGGCTGTCAGTCCGACCCTCTGGGGTCAAATCCCATCTGGGACCAGGTTGTCTTTTTTTGTGTTAAGGAGACAGGGTCAGTGTAGGATAGGTCTTGAGTCAATATTTTTAGAGATTCTAGAAAGTTTCAATGCAAGCCGGCAAGCACAGCTGGAGGACGAGAAGTACCACATTAAAGATCACCAAGTGGCAGAAAGGCGAAGGGACACGGACTCTCCTCCAGAGCTCAAGCCCTCACTTGGAGGTGGCACCATAAATTCAGACTTGCAGCTCCCTGGACTGTGGGAGAATAAAGTTCTGTTTGTAAAAGCCATCCACTTGTGGTCTTTTTGTTTTAGAAGCACTAGAGAACTCAGATTGAGGTCAAAACAAAGATTGGGGACTACAGTCAGACAGGACACAACGAGGACTATAAATATTTAGGAACACTCATAGCATTTGTGTTATTTTGACTTGTCGAAGTTCATGAGGTTGCCCGCCAAGCTAGGGGTCAGAATTGGGTCCCCTAGACCTTTCTAGACCATGGACAGTGGGAAGCCAGAAACCTCGACGGAGCTCTTAAAGACAAAACCTCAGCTCCAATGGGCTAGCATCTGTGAGCATTCCTTTGGCCTAGAATACTTAACATAAAGCAAACATACTTGTAACGAGAGCAATAAGTTATAGCATGATAAATGGAGAAAAGATGAACCTTGTCAAGTACTTCATGTTACTTGGGTTCTCAATCAATGCTCGTGTAGTCAAGAAAGCAGAAGACGTTTTCTTGCATTGGGCATATCTACTGTGAAGGACATCTCTGAAGTGTGAGAGAGCAATGATGTCATTTAGAGGACTAAGGTACACCTGACCAAGCCATTATTTCCATTGCTTCACATACATGTGAAAGTTGGACAGTGAATAAGGAAGGAAGAAGAATTGATGCCTCTGAAGTGTGGTGGTGGTGGTGGTGAGAAGTGTTGAATATCCCATGTGCTGTCAAAAGAACAAACAAATCTGATTTGGAAGAAGTGCAGCCAGGAGGCTCTTTACAGGCAAGGATGGTGGGATTTCATCTCACCTTTAGGAGGGGTCAGTCTTTGGAAAAAGGCATTATCCTGGGGATGGTGAAGGGTCAGTGAAAGACAGGAAGTCCCTCAACAAGATGGATTGAAACGGTGACTGCAACAATGGATTCGAGCATCTCAGAGATTGTGAAGATGGCACAGGATAGACAGCATTCAGACGTGTTGTTCAGAGGGACACTCTGAGCTGTCGTTCACTCGATAGCGCCTAACAACCACAATGTATGCCTGCAATGGTTGGACAGGGAATGGGAAGTATGGAAGAAGAATGGATACCTTCGGTTGTGTTGGCAAAATATACCCAGACGGCCCAAAGAACACAGAAATCTTTAAAGTGCAGCCAGCATGCTTCTTAGGGGTGGGGACTTCGCCTCACGTACCTTGGGCGTGCTATCAGGAGGGCTCGGGTCGCTGGGGGGACATCATAGTTCGTAGTCATTGAACAGATGGATGACCGTCAAGGAGATGCAGGGACACAGTGACTACGATGGCTTCTCACACAGCGATGGTTGTGAGGATAGAGCAGGGTGGCAGCGTTCTGTTTGTGAACGATTGCTATCATTCTGCACTGACTCCCAGCACCTGACAGCAGCTGAGGTGCAGAGAACCTGGACTCACCCCCTGCACTCCCGACACGTAACCGATGCTGCCAGGCACCACCTGTGAAAGGAGCAAGCACAATATGAGGACAGTGGACTCGGAGCTCTACTAACTCCAACATCCCCATCAATGGCACCCATTGTATAAACCTGCTCCCTAAAGGGTCAGACAGGGCTCCCCAGGCTCCGGCACCCACTTCAACTAAGGACTGGACGGGAAGTTCACTGTGGTGACTCCACAGACTTCTCAGTTATGGGGCTCATTGTTGCTGTTGTTGTTATGTGCTATTGAGTCACCTGGACTCATAGTGACCCTATGTCCAATAGCCTTAAACCCTGCTCTGTCCTATGCCAATCTTACTGTCTCAGGTACACCCATCCTGATTACCCCAGTCACCAAATCAATCCACCTCCTAGAGGGCCTTCCCCTCCTGCGCTGTCCCTCCACCTTACTAAGCATCATGTCCCTCTCCAACGACCGGTCCCTCCTTACAACAATGTCCAAAGTATGTCAGAAGAAGCTTCAGAATCCTTGCCTCCAAGGAGCAGCCTGGTTTAACCCTCTCTAGGATGAATCTGTTTGTTTTCCTGGCAGTCCATGGTACATTCAATACTCTTCTCCAGCAACACAGCTCAAAGTCATCAATTCTCCTTCTATTCTTCCTAGTCATTGTCCAACTCTCTGACACATAACAAGTGATTGCAAAGACCATGGCCTGTGTCAGACACACCTTAGTCTCCAGAGTGACACCATTGCTCTTCAGTACTCTGGAGAGGTCCCTAACTGCAGACTTTCCCATCGCAATACGTCTTTTAATTTCCTGGCTGCTGGTGCCAAGAGTGTTGACTGTGGAGCCAAGCAAACTAAAGCTGTGAACAATCTCAATCTCTTCACCATCCTTCCTGATGCTGCCAATTGGTCCAGTGGTGAGAATCTTTGTCTTCTTGACATTGAGCCTCAATCCATATTGAAGGCTGTAGTCCTTGACCCTCTGTAGCAAGCACTTCAGGTTCTCCTCAGTTTCAGCAAGCAGGGGAAGCCAAATGGGCCACAGTTCAGGTCAACTGCATGACACAATCCCTCAATAATTCAGATTAACAGCAAGACTCAACCTCTCTCTCAGTTCAGACAGCTCCTCAGCCAATAGCAAAAGACTATCCTTCAAACAGTCCAGACAGCTCCTCAGCTGACAGCAGGATAGAAGCCTGGCCCAGGAGCCTCTGGCCCCGAACACATGCTACTTTCTCGGCTGCTGCTTTCTTGGTGCTGAGGCTCCCAATTTCTGCTGCTGAATCTACTCAATTTAATAACGAGATGAGCCAATCCTCTGTGGGTAGATTCATGCACCCTGTGAGGAAGAAATGGCCATGATGCTGATGATGTAGGCGGGCCATGTCCTTGCAGGGCAAGCTGGGTTGAGGCAGCTAGATAAGGAGGGGTCTAGGAAATCCATTTTAAGCCACAGAAAGCCACAGCCACAGAGCCACTCCACTGCACACCCAGTCACACTCCAGGTCAAGGCTGAACAAAGCACTCAAGTTCCTTGTCCTGACTTATGTCTTCACTAGAACTCTTGTTAGCCTGTTTCATATCTCAGAACTCTGCTGACCTGTTGCTGATCCTAGCAGGGGATTGGAACCCAGGGACTAACAGTCAAGTCCAGGAAGTAACACCTAACTCTTCGCAGAGCCCTTAGAGCCCTAACCTGGGAGGCGGGCACCACCTGTCTGCATGTGCCCTGGGCTCTTGCTCCCTCACTGCTCTGCATACGTCAGGTGGGAGGCAGTGGAGGCTGCTGGGAAGGACTCTGACCTCAGCTTTGTCCCTCCCATGCTGTGCATCCTTGGGCAAGTTCTTGCCTCTCTGTGCCTCAGTTTTCCCACCTGTGAGATGGGGGGGGGGGGATCTGCCACATTCACAGAGGGAATGGAGAGGAACAAGTGAATGAATGCATGGAAGCACTTAGCCCAGCCTCAAGCCCTGGAAGCATCTGGACCCACTGCCTGCTGGCCCTCAGGGCACCCACACAGGGCCGCTCCAGGATCTTGTGTTTAATTGTTGTTTGGGGTTGGCCCAAGTGAGACATCTCTTTCACAATACTGTCTAAAGAGCAAGCCATCACCCAGGACTTCCAGAAACAGAGGGATTAACTGCAGCTGGCTAAGCCACAGTGGAAAAGAGCAGGTAAACACGGCCCGGGCGCGATTAGCTCGCTGCAAACAAGCCGTCCTGGGCCTGCTGCGCTCCTGCAGGCCTCGTCAGGGAGCTGGGGTGGGGGTGTGTCTCAGGGAGGCTAGGGATGTCCTTGGGGGGCTCCCAGAGGACGGGTTGGTGAGACAGAACCCTAGCCTGCTGGGAAGTGAGCCCACCTGGTGAGGGGAGAGCTGGGACAGGTAAGTCTGACAGGTAACTGGAAGTTGTGTATGATGCAAGCTTGTCAGAGTCTCAAGTGTGCTGGGGCACAGTTTGTGAGGAAGCTAAATCAGGCTGGGTCAGATCACCAAAGGCCAGAGGAAAGGAAGTTGGTGTTTGGTGGCGGTGTTGTGATTATGTGCCACTGAGTCGCCTGTGACTCACAGCGACCCTAAGTACAATAGCTCTGAATCCTGCCCTGGGCTGAGCCAGCTTCATTAACTCTGATACAGCCAATCCCGTCGCCCCAGTTACTGTGTCAATCCATCACATCTGGGGTTTCCTCTCCTGCACTGTCCCTCTGCCCTTCCAAGCACGATGTCCTTCCTTCTCCAAGGACTGGTCCCTCCTGGCCACGTGCCCAAAGTATGTGAGACGACAGAGCTTGGAGCCCAGTGTTTTTTGAGTTAGTAAGTTCTCTACAGAGGATAGGTCCAGGGTCGAAGGGAGAAACTGAGGCCAGGTCCAGGTGCTCACTGTGTGTTGTTGAGCATCACTGAGTCAGAGCTGACCCACAGCTGACCCTCCAGCAGATTTTCAGAAGCAGTAATTACGTGGGAGGAGATTGCCCATTCTTCTACAGCGGAGCAGTAAGTGGATTCAAACCATGTACCTTCAGGATTACAGCACAGGTTCTTGCTACTAGGCCACCAGAGCACCCTCAGGGTGTGGTGGGGGCTGAATTTGTACTCACAGCCATGCGCCAAGGTGATTCCAGCTCCTAGTCACTCGATAGGACTGAGCAGAATGGCCCCGTGGCGCTGCCATGTCTGCTGTCTCTATGGGAGCAGACGGATGCATCTTTCCCACAGAGCGGCGGGTGAGTCCCGGCTGCCAGCCGTCAGTCAGCGGCAGGCCCTCCAATCACTGTGCCCGGGGCTGCGGAGGGAGGCCGGGGCGGGAGGAGACCTGAGCAGGGACAGGAGAGCTTGCTGCAGGCAGCCTGTGTTCTTGGTGACTGCAGAGGGTGGACGCAAGGAGCTGAGGGACTGAGGTTTCCCATCCCATCCCCTCTGGGTGACACTCGCTGGCACAGGATGGCTTCCTGCCCACTGGGTGCTGACCCAGCCTCAAATGAATGCACGCTCCAATCCAAGTGCACTGGATCGAAAGGAGTGACTTCCAGACCCTTCCATTCAGCCCCTCACTTCACAGTGGACAGAGGGATAAGGGCCCTTTCAGATTGCCACAGCTGGAACTGGCCAACACAGGACACGCTCACCCACCCCTCCCTGCACATACAGTGCCCAGTCTGGCCCGAGGCACCTCGGGTGAAGTTTGCATAGTGAGAAGATGGTGACTATGAGGCAGGCCCAGCTGCGCTCTGCAGAGTGGAGGGACACTGGGCCGTGGGGGACCCACATACTTTGCACACTGATGATGTGGTCCACTAGGGCCTCCGGATCCTCACTGTGTAAACTTCAGATAATCGAGGTCACATCCTCTACACATTGTTGTTGTTATGTGCCGTTGAGTCGCTTACAACTCATAGCAACCCTGTGTACAACCGCTCTAAAACCTGCTCTATCCTGTGCCAATCGCACTGTCTCCAGCACACCTGTTCCCATTACCCCAGTGACAGAATCAATACATCTCATCGATGGTCTTCCTCTCCTGAGCTGTCCCTCCACCCTACCAAGCATGATGTCCCTCTCCAAGGACTGGTCCCTCCTTACAACATGTACAAAGTATGTCAGATGAAGCTTCGGAATCCTTGCCTCCAAGGAGCAGCCTGGCTTCACCCTCTCCAGAATGAACTTATTTGTTCTTCTAGCAGTCCATGGAATAGTCAATACTCTTCTCCAGCACCACAGCTCAAAAGCATCAATTCTCCTTCTATCCTCCTTGGTCATTGTCCAGCTCTCTGATGCGTAACAAGTGATTGCAAAGACCATAATATAAGGCGCACCTTACGTTAGAGATTGGAAAAAATCTACTTGACACATCTCCGTGCTTTCTAATAAAAATGAACTGAATTAGGAATGGTTTTAGGTTTTGAAATGTTAATTGAAGGCATTAGTTCTCTATCTCACTGAGGTTTCAGCCTCATTTGAGATAATTAGTGAAGTGAGGGAGTCTTTGTTGGCTTGGCTGAGTGAATGTGAACACGAGGAAAGGCCTGGCTTTCTCTGCAGTGGCCTTGATATACCCCAGACATACCCCAGTGAGCCCAAATACACTAGTCACTGAAACGGAGACCGTGTAGGTCAGTGAGGCTCTGCCACTGATGGTGGAGGGGACAGAGAGGACTCGAGCTCAGACAAGATCCTGCCCCGTCCCAAGGGGAACAAGAGGCCATAAGAGTGTTCCCTGGCACTGCTCTTGCATCTCAGGTCACCAGGTGGTTTTGTCGTCCTTGTAAACTACAGCTTAGTGAGCCTGCCTGTCCCTCTCAGCTCAGCCTTCTTGGGGTGAGGGTGCAGGACCACAGCTCAGTGCTCAGAAATGTGGGGAGATCTTGAAGGAACTCCAGCTTGCATCTCAAATGAGGCTGCAACCCTCAGTGAACAGGGAAGCCTTTGCTTCTAATGAATGTCCCAGAGCCCAGATGCATGCTTTATTAACTTTGTGAAGAAGCAGAGATGTGCCCACGGAGCAGGTATTTTCCAAAAATCTTAAGGACAGAGGGTGAGACCTGTTTTCCCGAAATTCATGGGAAAAGGATCTGGGGGCTCTAGTGGACCACGTGCATGGGAGTATGTTCTGCCTGAACTCCCCCTGATGGAAGAGGGACCCTGGGCAGGAGGCAGGCGCTGGGCTGCCAGCTAGCCACCAGGAGCAGCTGCTTTGATTATTAAAGTGTAAAAACAAATGACTAAGCTGTTGATTCTCTCCCCATCTCCTATCGTTCTCTTGCTCCTGAAAGACAGTGTTTCGAGGAGCTTGCTGCTGGCATCTCATACAGGCACACCACCTGCGCATATTTTGTTTTATAAATTAATACAATATTCATCATATCTGGTCTTCTACTTATTGTATATTGCCTTTTCCTCCACCCATCTCATTAAATGTGGAACACCTATTTAGGGAGCTTTGGTGGCCGAGTGGTAAGAAGCAGCACTACAATCTCAAAGGCACATGGTTCAAATCCACCAGCTTCTCCACAGGAGAAGGATAGGCCATCTCTTACTATGTCATTTAATGCCTTTGAAAACCTGCTGGAGGGTCTGCTGAGTTAGTTTTTAAAAAATTTTTTAAATTTTATTATTTTTGTGTGAGTGTACCATCAAATCAGATCTGACTGGTACAGGAGGAGATTGTCCCTCCTTCTCCGGCAGAGCATCTGGTGGATTCGAACCGTGCGCCTCTGGGATTGTAGTTGCAGCTCCTTACCACTAGGCCACCAGAGCTCCCCTAAACTGAGTTAGTTTTGAGTTGACAGAATACAACAACATCATTATCTACTTAATTATTTATTGTGATTTTAATGAAACTTTATAGAGAACTTGGATTTCCATTCATTCATTGTACATTTTCCGCCCTGCCCACCCCTTCCCCCTCAGTTTACTTTTCTCTTTGAGGAAAAAAAAATTCTTGCATTGTTATACAATCCCCCCCCCCAGTCCACTTTACTATGCAGCTCTTATTCTGGACCCTTATCATGCAAATAATACCTAATCATATATTCCTTTTAAACAGTTATCTCCCTCATCTGTTCCAATACAGTTTACATTATTTATCCCCTCTTAGTTTCCCCCAACCCTGATGTCAGCCCCATTTTACAACAGTGGTACTATGTAGTATTTGTTCTCTCATGACTGAAATATTTCACTCAGCATTGTGTCCTTCAGGGTTACCCATTTTATATAATATTTCACGAGTTCCTTGTTTTTCAGTGCTGCGTAGTATTCCATTGCTTGTTTATGGGCCTTTGGGTTGTTTTCAACTCTTTGCTATTGTGAAAATTGCCACAACAAACATGGGTGTGCATATATCTGCTTGGGTGACAGTTCTGGTTTCTTTAGGGTATATTCCCACTAGTGAAATTGCTGGGTCAAATGGTATTTCTATTTGCGACTTTTTGAGAAAGTTCCATACTGCCTTTCATAGTGGTTGCACCATTTTACACTCCCACCAACAGTAAATAAGTTCCCAGTTTCTCCACAACCTCGCCAGCATTTGTTGTTTGCCCCTCTGTTGAATTTTACTGTTGTTACTGGGATGAGATGATATCTCATAGTTGTCATCATCTATTTATTAATTTTCATTTTCCTTACCATTCCTTCTCATCCCTTGTAACTACCCAAAATTTATTCTATCTCTGCACAACCTTTTCCTAGTATTTTATTATCATAGTTTTATATATTTGTCCTTTTATGTCTGACTTATTTCACTTAGCATAATTTTCTCTAGATTCATCCATACTATGTACTGTTTCTCAAATTATTTATAATTTTTCAGTGTTGTGTAATACTCCACTGTGTGAACATACCTTTGTGTCTTTCTCTTTTCATTTGCTAATGTCTGTCCCATATAAAAGTAGGAAGAGAGGATACATATGTTTTTGTACTGTGAAACTGCTATGATGGTCTTTTTCTTCCTCTTTAGCTCTCAATGGGTCCAAAGGGCAGTATATCCTTCTAGAACATTCCATGGCCCACTGAGGGCCTGACTTTCAACTAAAACAAAAGATCCTACTCACCAGAATCCATCTGCTTCACACACATGAATCTCCAAACTGGAGACTTAGTCAGGGCCTAACCGACTTTTAAATACAAAGGCCCTTACAGGTTAGGAGGTTAGCTTGCAGGATGCTGGCTCCAGGGCTGCTCTCAGCATCTAAGGAGTTGGCATTCATCAGGGAACTCATGCTCCTTCCTCTGGGTCTATCAGGTTCTCAGCACAGGAACCCTGGATTCAAAAGTCACTCTCTGCTTCTGCTCTTTTTTCCTGGTGTAACTGAAGCCCCTGTCATCTCTGCTCACTTCTTTAGTCTGTCAAAGGAAAAGGAAATGGATTTAAGATAAACCTAATCCTGTCAATTGTGCCCCCTCACAAAACTGCCTTATTAATGTTGTGTACCATCAGGGCATGGCCTTTGAGTTAGCAGTGCCACTCTCTATGGACTGCACCACCAGAGGCTCCCAAGGAGGAGGCGGACAGAAGCACTGCACACGTTACCAGGCCTGTGAAGGCAGGGGTCAAAACACCATGACCTTCACCTCCAACTCCCCTGAGGTGTTTGCTTGTACATAAGAAGCTTCACAGCCACTCTTTATTTTTGTCATTGTAGTAAATGTATTGATCACACATCTTTCAACTTTATACAAGTGTGCAACTTATCTGCCACACCTAACAATTATTGGCTGTGTAATCAACACTACCTTTACTCAGTGCCATTAATTTTGGTGAATTTGCGATGGGAAAAGATGTCTTTGACAAGATACAAGAAAAAAAAAATCCACAAGTCATAAGCAAAAAGTTGATTATCAATTCAAGAACACTAAAATTTAAGAAGTAAAAAAATTACAAATTCAAGGACACTAAATTTTTAATTTTTTTCAAAAAAACCCTAAAAATAATAAAACACCAAACAGGTGAAAAGTAAGCAAACATTAAGCATTGTTGAGAATGTGGACGGGGGGGGGGGGAGGGGGGAGGGCAGAAATTCACTCACTCTCTCTCGTTCTGGTGGAGTCAGAACCAGCTCACAGCTGACCCTCCCGAGGTTGGAAACAGCACGGGAGGAAATGGTCCATTTTTCTTCCTCAGAATAAAGGCCCCGCTTTGGGTTAGCAGCACAGTCCTGACAGACGACGCACCACAGCTCTCTTGAATGTAAATTAGCATACACATTTTGGAGAGCAATTTGGCAGTATGCATCTAGGAAAACTTAAAATTCATTCAAACAGCACAGGATCCAGAAATTTCATGTTTTCAATTCTACCCTGGAGGGACTTTTGTAATTATGCACAAAGAGAAATTTACAAGGATGTTCACTAGAACCACATTTGTATTATAGAGAAAGGAGAACCAGCGTACCATTGCATCCACAGAGGAACCGGTTGGCCCATGGGGTTCGCACCCCTGTGTGGACTGACGAACAGTGGTTAAAATGGATTAAAATGGGCACAGATAACACATGAACAGCACTGAAAAGGACTGACCATGTTCCAATTAATCCTTTAACCGGTTGTTGTTGTTAGTGACCCTGTGTAACAGAACGAAACCCTGCCCATCCTGTGGTCCTCACAGTCTCTGCTGGACTTAAACCCATTGTTGCACCCACTGTGTCAGACCACCTCCTGGGCCCTCGGCCCCTTTGGGATGACCCACCGCTTTTCCAAGAACGGCTCTGCTTTCCATGTAGATAAACTGGGGTGGGAAACCAAGAGAGGACAGCTTCAAAGTGGGGGAATATTTCTTAGGTTGGAGGGGAAGGAATGGTATAAATGTTTTCTCTCATTAATAATGAAGGAAATGCCAGCAACAAGAAGGCCAAATGGATAAAAACCTTACAGCGTTGTTTGGCCAGCTCCTCCTCTGACAACGGGGCTAACTGGATCAAGTTTTCTGGAAAGCTCTGTGGCATTGTGGCTTGCTGTGTAAAACCTCTGAGTCATTGATTTCGGACATAGTGCGCCCCACAAAGATGTCCATTGTAATGGCGTAACTGGAATTAGCTAAAAATGCGAGAACGCTCTAAATATGTAGCAGAGCTGAGTATGAGACTAGCTTAGTAAAGGATATTTTCACACAAGAATATTATATAGCCATAAAAATATATACTCACAGGGAGAAAGGAAGAGCTCATACGCAGGGGACCTGAGCTTCCATGTGGGGGATGGAAAAATTGGGGAACAGTCAACAGTGACGTTAGGATGATATGAATGCAATTCATGTCACAGAACTGCATATGGGACGATGACAGAGGCACCAACTGTACTGTCACTGGTACCAGAGCAAAAAATAACATTAATAAGTTATTGTTGTTAAGTGTCGTTGAGTCGTAGGAGACTCATAGTGACCTATGAACGAAAGTCCTCAACACTTGCTTGACTTTCATCCTCTCTCCAGGTTCGCAGGGTTTCTGGAGGCAAGTTATTATGGAAGCGGATGCCACTCCTGCTTCCAAGCTTGTTTTAATCAGGGAGCTCCACCAAACACTGCCCACTGTGGGTAACCATTATCGCATTTGACACATTAGTGTCACCGTGTTCGGCTTCACAGCAACCACGAGTTACCTCTGTACGGCAAGTGGACACACCAGGGCGATACAACCTTGAAGGATGTTTGACCAAAAACAATTAAAAACAGGCCTGAAGGCCATGGATTAAAGTCACTCACCTTTGTTTTGGTAGCATTGCTTTCTGTCCACTAGGTCAACTGATCTCTATGTTGTTGCTATTGTTTTTAAGTGCCATCGAGTCATATGTGACTCATAGCGACCCCATGAACGAATGTCCTCAACACTTGTGGGACTTGCCAGCTCAATGTGGCAGTATTTATGAGAATACTTATGTTAAATAAGAAAAAAATCAAAGGTATAAAACTATAGAAAGTATGACCTCAAACCTAAATAAAAACATAGAGGGAAGAGCAGGAATAATAGTAATAAAACGCAAGCAGTCTTTCTCCCTGAAACCTACATGTGTAGCTTTATGGGCCCAAATTTCGGTCCAGCACACCAAGATTTGTGTTTTGAAAGGCTGACAGCCCTCATGTTCACTTCTTGTATCTTAACAAAACTTCCCAGAAATGTGACAGCGTATGTGCTATTTCCAGTGATGCTGCCGATGTAGACAGGACTCTGTGGCTTGTGAAGCCTCATGACCACGCATGCACAGGTTAGCATGGGTTTTCATCCCCAGAGGCCAAGACAGGTGCGCTGTCTGGACGTCCCTTTCCTCAGAGCACCCACATGTCTATCCCAGAAGAAACGCTACTTATTTGCCAAAGGGTTCATGTGCTGTCTCAAAAGCCAGTAAGCATCTCTGAAATTGCAGTGGGGAACCTCTGATAATCATACGAGGATGGAGTCTGTGGGTACTGCGAATGACTGATTTCACTTGGCTGCTAAGCTGGAAGGTTGGAAGTTCTGGTTCAGCCAGGAACGCCTCAGAAGAACCACCTGTTGATCTTTGTCTGAACATGAGCCCTTGGCAACCCTGTGTGTGCAGTTCCCCTGGTGCCACACAGCCACTGTGACTCGAAGGCAGCCAGCTAACAGCAAGGATGCAATGAGTGAAAATTGCAGGTTGCACCCAGCTGCACCCAGGGTGGAACATGGGACGGCTACCAGCCAGGGGTGCCTGGCTGCCCCGCTGACCAAACCAAAAAGAATCACTCTAGAAAGTCCTGGACAGAGTGAGGAAATGCAGAGCAAACCCATAAAACATAGAAGTGGCCTGGCTCACGGCTCCTGTAGAGACTGGTGGGGACTCCGAGGCTGTGGTCCTAGGCCGTGCTCTTACTGTGGTTCAGCCTTCAGTCTGACAACAGCCTGACATATCAGGTGACCAGTTATACCACGGCACCACTTCTTAGAAGAACCAGCCGTACACGATCAAAAGAGCAGCCTTGCCCAAAGATAAAGCCCTGATGGCAGGAAATGCTGGGATAGGATTCATGGAAATGAGAACCACAGGAAGGGAGTGGGGAAAGTGTAATTACATTACGGGAGTGGTAATTAATGTTCTAAAACAAAACACCTGTGCATGGCTGAGTAACCTGTTTATAAACTTTCAGTCAAATAACATTTTTAAAATTTTATTATTTTTTTGTGTGTGTAGCGTCAAATCAGATCTGACTGGTACAGGAGGAGATTGTCCCTCCTTCTCCAGCAGAGGATCTGGTGGATTCAAACCATGTACCTCTTGGATTGTAGTGCAGCTTCTTGCCACTAGGCCACCAGAGTGCACCTCAAATAACAATTTTTTTTAAAAAACCCAAACCCAAACCCAATATAAATGACAGAAGTCCTGGAGGCTGGGCCCTCATTTGGCTGTTGTCTTCTTTTGTTTCAAACCTCAACCAGTGTGATCACGTCTTTGCTACGGTGACATCAACATGTCATCTATCAATTGTGGGTGCTGCTCCAGCTACCAACGGACTAAGCAATCTCGTTAAACACATCAGAAGAGGGTTTTGCCTTGAGAAAAACCAAAATTGAGGAAGTCTCAGCTTTTAGAAATAGAACCTTGCTTTAAAATTGAGAGCAGTTGTGGCTCAGGGGGTAGAACTCTCGCTCTCTGTGCCGGGGACATCGGTTCGAATCCTGGCCATCCTCAGCAGCCTCTTGCCTGTCAGGAGGCTTGTGCTGCTCTGAGGCTGAACAGTTTCAGTGGGTCTTGTGAGCTAGGAAGAAAGGCCTGGCAATCTACTCCCAAAGATCAGCCCAGGATGGCCCGTGGACGAGAGGGGTCACATGGACATGTGAGGATGGCACTGGCCTAGGCAGCACCTCGCTCTGCTGTGCGTGAGGGAGGTTAGGACAACTTTGGAAGCAACACCTTGTATACAGGTTCCTGGGTGGGGGGAAATGTACCCCACCACCGCATACGTTGTCTGTTGTCTGCCAACAGTGAACGAATTTCAAAGTTTCAAAGGCAACCCCCTCAGAGGCTCACAGGCCTGTGATTGCCCGATGTTGTCATCCCCAACTTACGCGTCCTTAATTAAACAATGACAGATGCCCAGAATCATAATTGTGGGTCCATTTGCATTGACTCCCATCAAAGAGAAACTGTTCTAAATACCACAGGCGGGTGAGGATTGCAGATTACCTGCGCAGCACGGCAGCAGCTCTGGCCACCTGCACAGCACTGGAACGGCCTCAACACCAGGATTTGAGGGAGAAAGGAAATCTTTTTCACTGTGACAATTTTTAAAGTAACAGGAGGGAAACATTTTTTAAAAAAGGTCTTTTCCCCCCATGTTTCTCATTTGATTCAAACATTCATTCTAGGAGCTCCAGTGGTGTGATGGTTAAAGCACTCCACTGTTCATGGAAAAGCTGGTGAATTAAACCCACCGGCAGCTCAGCAGAAGAAAGGCCTGGCTACCTGCCCCTGTGAAGAGTCCAGCCTCACTCACTAGTCAGAGACCCCATGGTGATGATTCTTTACACCTGGACAGGAACGTACCCCATGGCTCAGATTATAGCCAAACAGACAGATCACAAGGTGAACAACGACACTTGTAAGGTGGGCAATTCTTAGAAGAATAAACCATTTAAGATCAAATGACCAGATTGAGAAATTGTGGTGAATTCACACAATGGAATACTATGCAGCAGCCAGGGGCAAGGATTTTGAAAAATACTATATAACACGGGAGAGGTTGGCACGTATTATGCTAAGTGAACTAACTCAGTCTCATAAGGACAAATACTGCATAAAACCACTATTGTACAAAATAGAAAGATTACTAATAAGATGCATACAAAAGTCCAAAGTGGGAAGAGGAGAGCGGAAGACAACTGCGGGGAAGGGGAATCTTGAGGGCACAGGGTTATGTGGGCAGAGTGAGGGGTTGAAGAACTTAGGAAAGATCCAGGAGAGACCTGACAAGGTGAGGTAATGATGGGCATCGATCAATGGTGATTAATTTTATAAAACACAATATATGGTAACAATACTTTGAAATTCAATGTGAATAGAGGAATCTGTGAATTTTGTGTGTAAACCAATATAAAATTAAAATAATTTACAAAGAAAGGTCCATTTGTATTCAGGGTCAAAGGTCAGAAGGCAGGAAGGAACAGGGAAGAAAGGGGAGCCCACATGGGAAACACAGGAGGAAGTGGGGTGAGGGCAGTTGTGATGTGGGGATCGTGGACTATGTTGAGAAGCAAAATGTATGTGGATTCCTAAGTGACAAATTGACTTGCTATGTTAACTTTCACTTAAATTAGAACAAGAGCTTCTTTTTTTAAATAAAGACGATTTCTGTTGCAGAAGCCCGGTGGGGCAGCTCCAGTAGGCTCTGACTTGCAAGCCCAACAACAGAGCTCATTTTGTGGTGTCCCTGGGGGCCTGCAGGCTCCGGAGGAAGAGCCTGTGGAGAAGGCAGAAGAGATAGGGACTGGGGGCAGGAGCAAGATAAAGGGGACCCACTCTTCAGTTTCTTCCCTGGAGTCTTGAGGCAGCGGCCTCACCCCGCCCATTTATGACGGAGGTTGGTTGTTGATGGCAGCACCCGGCCTGTTCTCCGGGAGGACGCCTGGCGTCTGCACTTGAGTCCAGCTGTGAAGTGAAGTTGGTGGCAGTGTCTTGGACGCTCCCGGTGGGCGCCATATGCCTGAAAATGTCTAAATTTTGTGCAGAGACACACAAGCAGCAAAGTCGTAAGTGGAATTACATAATTAGGGCATGGACTTGCATGATGATTAGCATGTGTGATGAGGCACAGCCTTCTCATCCTTTAATTAGACAATCAAGATATCTAATTACAAAATTAAGATGTAATTACGTGGCCCAAGATCCATGTAGCTCTTTCTACCCATTAGAGACTCCATTTAGAGAGTAGCTCACAGGAACCGATGAACTCAGAGACCAGGCTGGCTAAGCAGGGCTGTGTTCAATGTGGGGTGTCTGCTTTCTCCTCTTAGGTGCTGGAGATCATTGAAGCCATCACAGTCTAATTGAAAGAATAGCTTGTCTATGTCGTCAGCCTTTGGTCCGTGGCTAATGAGGAGGAGTGTTGGCACGACTGATCTGCGTAACTCACACGTGCTCCTGCGTGAGTCTTGATTACACTTGAACATGGCGTAAGTGACGTCCCAGGAATCCGTCAGATGCAGTCACACAGCAGTGCTGGTGGGCCTCGGGCAGAAGAGGGGGCGACTTGTCCTCCTGCCCACTATGGTTCGCTTGTGACTGCTCTGCAGATAGACCCCTTGCTCAGAAGAACTTAAAGCAACACAAGAGCCAGGCTGGTCTTTTCTCAGATGCTTGAGTATCTGCAGGACAGTTTAATCAAAAAATGCTTTCTATTGGGCTGTACAGGAGACCCGGTCATGCTGTAGGTTAAGCTATGGATGGTTAACCAAAAGGTCAAAGGTTTGAACCTATCCGCTGACCCACAGGCAAAACATAAATAGTCTGCTCCTGAAAAAGTCACAGCCTCAGAAACCATATGGAACACCTCTGTCTGCTCTATAGGGCAGATCACATAGGCTCTGTTCTATAGGGTCTGCTCCATAGGTTCTGTTCTATAGGGGGTCGATTATATAGGATCTCTTCTGTAGGTTCTGCCCCATAGGGTCTTCCTTATAGCATCTGTTCTATAGGGTGTGTTGTATAGGATTTGTTCTGTAGGGGTCTATTACATAGGATCTATCTATTCTATAGGGTATGTGTCATGGGGTCTTCCCTATAGGATCTGTCCCATAAGGTCTGTTGTGTAGAATCTGTAGGGATCTATTATCTAGGATCTATTCTGCAGGGTCTGCTCCATGGTGTCTGTTCTGTAGGACCTGTTTTAGAGGGTCTGTCCTCTAGGGTTGCTATGGGTCCGAGCTGCTCAATGCCAGTGGGTTTGATGCTTTCTCTCAAGTGGGCTGCAGGTGGGAGAGGTGGACCTCAGAGCGGAACCAATCCTCAATCTAAGGAGACACTGGATTACACGTCTAGCGGAGCTTTGGATTTTTACTTTAGTTCAGCGCTCCATCCACTTCCTAAACAACATGACTCTGGAAACTCTATGAACTTAAATAAATGACAATAGTTATAGAAAGGCTTCAGGCCTTTTGTTCAGAGGGCCGCTAGGAGTCGTGCTTGACTGGACAGCAATCAACAACAACAACATGAACCAGTAGCATCCTGGTAAGAGCCTCCACATTTCTCCTTCTCCCCAAACTGAGCCCCGGCTGGTCTCTGCGTGATGCTACGACAACCAGTTTGACTCATTAATTTTGCCAAATGCACTGAACTTTTGACCCAGTTGGCTGGTGGCTGAAGATCATAGTCATGTGGCCTGAGTTTCTGAGCCGGTTCTGACTTCAACTGTATTGTCGCTCAGTCGCTGTGCTCTGGTGGAATGTTCTAGTTGTGTCAATGTTTGGACAGCACCCTGCACTTCTCAGATGGTTGTTTCCTCCTGGAGAGGGCCACCAGGGAGTGTCAGACGCTTTCTCATCTGGAAGGTGAGGAGCTGCACCTCCCTGATAGCACAGGCCCTGGAATCAAAGGCTTCTGAGAGCGAGCTGCTGGTGCCGGGGCCACGTTTCCGGGGTGCGCTCCTCCCCAGCCCAGGGTTGTATCTTTGCCTTTAGGTCATGGAATGTGCTGAGAGGCAAATGATGTGCTTGCCCAGTGCTGACCCAGGGAGGTTACCAAGTGCCTTCAGCAGTGCAATGGCCTTGTCTAAGAGACAACCGTTTGTGATCGATTCGAGGTGAAGGACTGGATGGCTGGGAGGTCCGTTTTTATAAATAATGAATTGGAGGGAATTTTAAGGTGGCAGTGAGGGTGAGTGAGGAGTTGAACTAGTTCATGTCTAAAGTATGGATTGTTGGGTGTGAATGGGATGGACGTTGAGTGAATTGCTGGGTGGTGAATGCATGGATAGGTAAGTGGATGGACCGATTGATGAGTGAATGAATAGATGGGTGGATAAGTGAATGGATGAGTTGATGGGTGGGTAGACAGATGGATGGATGGATGGATGGATGAGTTGATAGGTGGGTGGATGGATGGATACATAAATGGATAAGTGAGTAAACAGCTAGGTGATTGGCTGAATGAATTGATGGATGGGTGAGTAGCATGCACAGGTGCCTGGGTGGATGTGTAGATGATTATACAAGTGAAGACGGCTGTGGTGATGAATGGATAGATGGACGGGTGACTGGCAGGTGCATAATGGATGATGACTGATAGGATAAAGGACCCAAAATGGAACATTATGAACTACTTAGCGGAGGCCCATCACTGAGCCTTGGTGTTCGTCGTCCAGGTGGGAATACTGAGGTTCTAGGGATCCTTGATCTCTCCACTGAAAGGAATTGACTGAGTTCCTGTTCATTTGCTTACCTCTAGGTCTCTACCCCGTCAGGCCTTAAAAACAAACAAATAAACAAGTTTGACTCCTTCAGGTTGACTCCAGTTCATGGTGACCCATGTATATCCTCATGAGTAGAAATGTACTAGGAGAATCTTGAATGGCTTGTTTTTCAAAAGGAGACTTCTAGGAGAGCTCTGGTGGCTTAGTGGCAAGTAGCTGCACGGCAATCCCCGAGATTTGCAGTTCAAATCCACCAGATGCTCTGCTGGAGAAAGAGGGACAATTTCTTCTGTATCAGTCAGATCCGATTTGACAATACACGTGCAAAAATAATAAAATAAAATTAAAACAAAAGGAGACTTCTAGACCTTTTTCCCAAGGTGCCTTGAGGTGGACTTGAAATAGCAAACTTTTGCTTAGCAACTGAGAGCATTTCCTACTCCTCCTTTTTGAGAACTCAACAATTCTGCTTCCATTCACATCAAAAGCATAAATGCAAACCTCAGCGCCTCAGTTTTTTGCCTTTGTCTCCCCTAGGTACTCCACATCAGCATTTTCACGACTGGAAAAGCTGGGCATCAGACACCCCAGACCTTCTCCTTTTATTGGAAACCTGATGTTTTTCTGCCAGGTAGGGATTGTCTTTCGCTCCCTCAATAGTCTAGGAAATACGCTCACCTCCATGCAGGATTCACCTGTGAAGTGCCATCACCTCCACCAGGGACACCTGCGTCTCACACACCAAAGATGTGCCAAGCGTGAAGGTGATTTATGAGGAAACCCCTTCTCTGGGATGAATTCCTGTCATACATGTATCCGTCATTCTATCCATCCACATATCCACTGTCCATCCACTATCCTTCCATCCTCTGTCTATCCATCCATCTATAACCTCCACTATTCATCTACTATCAATACACGGATCTATTCTTCCTTCCTTCCTTCCTTCCTTCCTTCCTTCCTTCCTTCCTTCCTTCCTCCCATTCATTATCCATCCATCCATCCATCCACTCATTATCGATTCACTTCCACCCACCTGCCCACCCATCAACTATACATTCACCCTCCACCCATTTGACCACCCGTCATTCATCCATCTATATATACATTTACTAAACGTCTAAATAAATGTGCCTAACCCTATGCCAAGCTGCAGAGGAAGACAGAAGATGTTAGGAGGTACTGCTCTTTCAAAGAGTTTATAAACTAAGTGGGAAAACAAAGATCACACATAAATAATGTTGTTTGTCACCAGACAGATACACAGCGTGTGGGATTGCGAGGCCTAGGAGATATATGTGGTCATCCTCCTGGGACAGGGATATGCAGCACAGGAACAGAATCAGCAGGGAGGACCCTGAGAAGGGACCCTGGAGGCACAGAGACCTGCACAGTTGGTTAGTAAGCCTCAGTTTTTCTGAGGGGAGATTGAAAAGCCACTGTCCTAAAATGGCAATGATATTAAAGAGAAAAGCATTCTTAGAAAAAGTAGTCATTCTGGCAACTGATTCCCAACCCAGTCAGCAGTGTTGACAGGATTGAACACAGAGTGTGAGAGGAGAGCTGGCTTTTCAGTGGTTCATGTTTTGGGAAGAGATTGTCCGACTTTTCTCCCACAGTGCCTCTAGGTAGATTTGAACCCATAACCCTCTGGTTCGTAGTCACATGCTTAATCATGTGGGCCATGCTGAGAGCTTGTGCCCTGCCTTGTGTTGAGAATTCAAGGCTTAATGAGTCAAGTATGATAACTGAGAATGGTCCCATCGAACAGGATCAAGGTCAGGGTTAGGGTGTGGGTTCAGGGAGATGTGCTTAACTTCACGTACGTCATCCTGAAATGCCAAGTGACAGGCATGTGGAATTGTCCCACAGACATTTGCAGACACTGACCAGGGCTCTGCTTTTGTGGTTATTTTTCTCACTCTGGCTTTTCTTGGGAGCCAGAGCGTTCATTCTGCTGACTCATGGGGACACAGCCACCAGACCGGTATCAGGAGCTGATCGGACCTGTCTGTGGAAAGGCACTGACCGAGGGAAGGCGGGAAGCCTGGGCCTGTCCTGATGGCACTATCAGCAACTTCCCACCATGCAGGAAAGGCTGCCTCGTACCAGATGGTGGCCGCACCGCTATTCCCGTCTTCCCTCCGCCTCTCTGGGTTTATCTGCTGTCCCCTTCCACACTGTGCATTGTTGCTGTCCCTGTATCCTCTCCCTGGGGTGATCAGCTCCCTGCAGGGCTACAAACCACAGCTTGTCAGAACGTCTTCATGCAAGTGCAAAGAAAATACAAGTGTCAGAGCAGAACTTCCAGACTGGAAAAGAAAGAAAACAAGTATTGGTGTTTCCAAAGGGAATGGCTGGGTCACTGGTGAGTGCCGTCCAGGCTTGTGCCAGCATTCCAACTGTCCACACCAGAGGGACGCCCTGGAGAATCTCCACCATTGTCTGCTTTTCTGCTCACATCCTTGTATGCACAGACCCTGCTGGGAGTGTTCTAGAACTCTGCCACTTTATCACTTGTTTTTATATTCATACTCTCTTCCCTACCTAACATACCTACCCTGTGAAATTCAGTCGATTCAATGTGAATGCAGTGGATTTCTATTCTACACGGTCACCTCTTCCATCCCCACATTTTCACCCTTATGTAGCAACCGCTTAGTCTGTGCCTGGAAGCAACTTTTCACATTTTCCAATCCTCCACTCCTACACCCCACATTCATCTTCAAGTGTACAGTCCTCCAAGCACAACAGACCTACCATGTCCTGGCCCTTCACTCAGAAACCCACTCATGTGCTTGTCCATCCCCACAGCGCAGCCACAGCCCTGCACCACCACCCCGTCCCCACAACACCACCCCGTCTCCAAACCACTGCATCCCCACAACACCACCCTGTCCCCACAACACCACCCCATCCCCACAACACCACCCTGTCCCCACACCACCACCCCGTCCCCACAACACCTCTCCGTCCCCAGAACCCCACCCCATCCCCACAACACTACCCCGTCCCCACGACACCTCTCCATCCCTACAACATCTCTCCATCCCCACAACACCGCATCCCCACAACACCACTCTAGCCCCAAAACACAATGGGTCCAATATGTTCTAACTCCTCCTCCTCCTCTACCCCTATGTATCTACAAGTATCCCAAAGCACAATGGATTTACCATTTCCCAGCTCTCAACTCAAGCCATCACCCTTGTCAGTCTGCACACACCCTCCACTTCCCTTCAACAGCCCAACGCAGCCCTCTGACACAACTCCATCCCACAACACAGCGGGTCCTACATATTCTGACCTTCCTTTCCTGTCCTGTCCTCACATATCTGCAAGCATGCTCCATTCCCATAAGAAGAGTCTGTCATTTCCCAAGCCCACTCATACACCCCTCTGTGCGTAGCTGCACACATACTCCATCCCAACTACACAACGAATCTAGCATTTTCCAACCTCCCACTCCCACCGCACCCAGCACCTCAGCTTGGGTCCTGTGCCCCCGCTCCAGCACGGCAGACCTGCACTTTCCACGCCTTCCCCTGAGCCAGCTGATTCGCCGTCTCCCCAGAAACAGTCCTTTCTCACTGCGGTTGTCTAGACCTTCACTCTGAAAAAAGTTCCTCTAAACTTCTTACATTTGGGACATTTTTGTTTTCATTAAAATTTAACTTGGATGGTGATAATTCAGAATTTGAAAATAATTTTTAGAGACTCTGTGGAAGTTTACACACAGAGTGGCTGGGAAAAGAGGCCATGCCAAAAACAATAGTAATATAAACCAAATTACAGAGAGGAATGCTAACAGTTGAGAAAGCAAGCCATTTTCAAATATTTTCATAGTCATTATAAACAAATAGTTTAAGTACAGACAATCTCTTTCACCCATTAGACTGAGGCAGGCCGAAACTTTTATTTGAAAATGTATAGCTTTTCAAAGCTATTAGTTTGTGCTAATACTCCAAACTCCTTGAAAGCCATATAGCTTCAGTTTTGTCGTTGTTTATGTAATTATGCTCACCCTGTTCCGAGCTTTTCCCCTGAATAAGTCTGAGGCATTGGCATTGCCCTGACTCTTGTTCTCACGGTGTGCTGTGTTCTCTGCAGGGGTTCTGGGAAGGCCAGCTGGAGCTCAGAAGACGATTCGGACCTCTGTGCGGGTAAGGAGTGCACGGGCTGTGGGTTTGCCCTGTGGGATGTGGGTTTGCATTGCTCCAGGGTGCACTGCTCTCAAGGCCATCCCAGGAACAGGGATGCTGCCCGAGTGTCTAACTTCTGGGGCCTGAGTGAGGGCGTCATTGAGCACAGAAGAGGATGCTGTCGAAGACCCCCAGGTCACCCCCAGGGGTCCTGGAAGAGTACCCCCTTCAACATTAGGAGCTTTTCTGCTGGCCTGTATTCGGAGTATCCTCCCATCTTTCCCAGGGCACCTGAGGGCATCTGTGGGGCAGGGCAGAGCATTGCCCCTCTCACACTGGCTTCTCTCAGGGAGGCCCTGACCTATCTGTGGTGACCCCACATGTGTGGGGAAAGAACTGGGCTCCAGAGGAATTTCAGAGACTCATTTTGCAGAAGTGAGTCTCTGGGTCTGTCTTTCAAGGTGGACTTGAACCTCTAACCTTTTGATTAGTAGTTGAATATGTTAACTGTTCCACTCAGAGATTCCAATGGGCGTTATTCTGTGCCGGGTGGTGGGTTCTGACTCACAGCGAGCCTGGGGGACAGAGTGGAACTTCCCCAGGGCATTTCCTAGGTGATATCATTCTGAGGAACTAAAACATTGAATTCCAAACCAAAAGGTCAGGGGTTCGAATTCACCAGGCACCCTGCGGAGGAAAGGTGCAAGCGTCTGCTTCTGTAAATGGTCACAGCCTCAGAAGTGCTCGAGGTCAGCACTGCTCTGTCCGACATGGTCGCTAGACATCAGATGAACTGAGGGCGGGGCCTTCAGCAGGTCATCTCTACAGAGCTGGTTGCCAGGCCTTCTTCCAAGGAGCCTCTGGATGGGCTAGAACAGCCAACCTTGCAGTTAGTAGTCATGTGCTTTCCTGTTTGCCTTGCCCAGTGAGTCCTCTACGGGATGTCCCTGGGCAGCACGTGAACAGAGGCTGTGCTGGACACCCCAGTGTACGGCCACCCTAGTTCTCAGCATGCCTCCCCTTTGATGTTTCTCAGAGGTTTCCCCCACACATTATGTTCACATACATATGGCGTAAAATTTGCTATTTTAGCCAATTTAAGTGTATATTAATTGGCATTAATCACCCTCACAGTGTTGTGACACCCTCAGCCCTCTCTCCTTCCAGAACTTTTTCATGGCCCCCGACAGAAACTCCATGATCACTCATTCTTCACGCCGCCCTCCCTCCTTGGTAACCTCCCATCTACCTCCTGTGTCCGTGGGTTTGTCCTTAACAGCTCACACAGTGGGGTCATAAGCTGCATGTCCTTTCCCGTCTGGCCTCTTTCCCTATGCACAATGCTGTTGGGGATGCTGGTGGCCTCGTGGTCAGGGGATCGCACTTCCAACCTAAATGTGGCGTCCCCTCCGTGTGACTAGAGCCTCTGAAAACCCGCTGGAGGGTCGGCTATGAGTCGGTTCACACTTGATGGTGTGAGTGAGTGAGGCTGTCAAGCTCTTCTCATGTCCTGGGGTCTGTCCGGCCCTCACCTCTCTTTCTTGCTGAGTACCCAGAAACCACACTGCATGTGCCCACCCACCTGCTGAGGGATGTGGGTGGGTTCTGCCTCGTGGTGTTGGTGGTCACCCAGGCTTTGGTGGACAGGGACCTTTGGGGCAGTTCCTGTCCAGTGTCTGGGGTGTGCACCAAGTGGAATTGCTGGGCTGTGTGGTCACTGGGTCTGGCTTTTCGAGGAATCGTCAGAGCGTTTTCCACAGCAGCCGTGCCGTTTTACATCCCACCAGCAGCAGATGGGGGCTGCCGTCTCTCCACGTCCTCGGCGGCCCTCGTCATTGTCTGTGTCCTAGTGGTCATGGCAGTGGGGGCAAGGCGGCGGCTCCCCAAGGCTTTGGTTTGTGTTCCTCTGGTGACTGACCCCCTAGTCCTGGGTTGGCCTTTCCCACACTTGCAGGCGCGCTCCTCGTTTTCCAATGTTCCGGTGTCCAGCGGGTGAGGCGGGTGAGCATGTCCACGCACGCACATCCCACCCATTCAGGGGTAACGGAAGCTGTGTGGATCCCCACTCGGCTGTCCCCAGGCTGGTGTTCCGATGGTCTGTGTCCTGGCTCGGGTCCCCTGTGCCGCTGGACACTGTGCAGTCCCCCGGGGGAAGAGAAAGCTCTGCTGTGTTCCTCGGGCACACCCTGACAGGCGTGGTGGCCAGGGAGTCCCTCTGTCCTTGACGCCCATCCATTTCTGAGTACAGCGCTGACTCAGAGTGATGGTGACTTCCCCAAAATGAGGAGCAGTCCCCCAAGTTTGAGTTCTGGGAAGGCTTCCCTTGGGTGATTCATACACTCATTTTCAGAGCAGATCTAGGCCGTGGGGATTTTCCAACCATGTCTAAATGTCAGAAGAAGAGTGGGAAGGGCACTCTGTGAACTAGTGTGTACGCATGTGTGTGGGACGTGTGTGTATAACTGTGGGTGGTATGTGTACATATGTGGTGTGTGTTTATATGTGAAGGTGTATGCGTGTGCAGGTGTGTATATTTGTGCATGTGTGTATATGTCCATGAGTGTATGCATTCATGTGAGCGTGTATGTGTGCATGGTTTGTATGAATGTGCACATGTGAAGTGTGTGTATATAAGTGTGTGAGTGTATATGGATGTGTTTTCTGTATGACAGTGTGTGTGTACATGTGAAAATGTATGAGTGTGTAAACAGGCATGTGTGTGAATAGGTATGCTAGTGTGAATGTCTATTTATGATAATATGTATCTGTGGTTTGTAGTAAATATGATATGTACACATACATGTTTGAGTGTGTGTATGTGTGTGTGCAAGTGGTGTGTGTATACGTGTGGTTGTACATGCCTGTGTGTGTACGTGTCCATGTGCATGTGTGTGTGCACACGTGTGTGTAGGTGTGCAGGGTGTGTGTATGTATATGTGTGCTTGTGAGTGGACCTGTGTGCACATATGCGCATGTGTGCACCCGTGAATGTGTAGGCGTACGGTTTATATACGTGTGCACCATGAGTGTGTATGTGTGTGAGTGTGGATGTGTTTGTGCATACGAGTGTGTAATGTGTATATACGTGAGTGTATGTGCTTTCACGTGTGAGTGTGTGTGTGGTGTGTATATGTGTATGCATGCAGGCGTGTGGGTATATAAGCACGGGAGCAGAAGGAATGGAGAGGAGAGACTTGGTTTCCTTGACAACAGGACAGCCAATCAACTTTACCCCCAACTTTAATTAAGTGAACCCAATTTATCCTTTTTATTGCATGAAAACTAAGGTTGGAGAGAATCATTTGAAGCGAGGTTGCAAGGATCAAAATTGCATATCAGCTTCTTGCTTTGTTTTCATCTTTGGCAAAAAAGGAAGGAGATGGCATAATTTCTTCATACAAAGCTATCAATATTTTCCTTGAGGGGAAAAAATACAGGAGTCGCCAGATCCTGGCTTCTTTTTAAGGCAATGTGATGCAAGGAGTGACCTTATGTCAACTGGCCTCAGTGGTCTTGGCTTTAAAACGTGGAGCCAAACTGGTTTACATCCAAGATCTTTTCTAGCTCTAAGTGTTTTTATTGTGACTACTTAAACCTTAGAAAAAGAAACAGTCCTGTTGATGAAGAATGTCAGTGAAAACAACGCAGTTTGGAGGGCACTGCTTTTTAGACTAGGTGTGTGGTTGGAAACACTACCAGCCCCGACTTGGTCTTTGTTCAGGTTTCTAGAGCTGCCATTATCAGCTTGGAGACAATAGGTGTTATTACCTCAAGGCTCAGGAGACACAAGTCCAAGCCCCACATGTCAGCATGCCAGGCCCCTTCTGGAAGTTTAGGAGCTAAGTGACCCTTCCTCACTTCCACCTGCTAAGGTCGGTCCCGGCAGTCCTTGGCATTCCTTAACTTGAAGGTGGACCTCTACATTCTCTGCTTGAATCTTCACACAGCCATCTTCCCTCTGTACCTCCTCTGTGTCTCTTGCCCTCTTTCCCAGGACAGCATTTATACTGGATGAGGACACATCCTCTTCTGATATCTCTTCATGTTCACGTAACTTCAAAGAACCTATTTCAAAACAAGGTCACCTTTGCAAGTATAGGAGGTTAGTATTTCACCAAATCGCTTGGGGACCACATTTCAATCCTCTTAAAGTCAAAATAATAGATTGCTTCCCCACGGAAAGGTTAAACCTCACATCTGTTGATGCTGTACACAGAGAGGTGCATTGTGGTCTTGGATGGTTGGACAGCATTGTATGTTAAGAGGACTGTGGGCGGAGAGGAGCTCTCACCGTTGCTGGGCCTGGACAGCAGATGTGATGATCATTTAAGCTTGTGACTTGGTCCTCGCATCAGAGCAACTGTGAGCTCAAGACTCTGCTGGGAATCAGCTCCGTAGTCCTCTCCCCTCGGGCTCAGGGCTGGGGAAAGAAGTTCCTGAAGAAGCAAGAAGGGTTGGCAATATCCGTGTGTATGATCACCACCAACAATGTTACTACACCTTTATCACCACCATCACTGCCACTGCCACACACACCTGCTGTAGCATCATCGTTTCCATTACCACTGCCTCCTGCACTGTCAGTGTCACCACCAGAATCACCACCACCACCGACACTGACGCTACCACCACTGTCCTCACCATCACACAACCACTGTCACCATGACCACCACCATCAACCCCCACCATCACTACCACCTCCACAGTCACCATTGTGACCATCATCACACTACCACCACCATCACTATTACCACCACCGCTGCTATCTGTACCGTCACCACTTCTACCACCACCACCACCACCACATTGCTTTACCCCAATTACCTGTACCTCTACTTCCACCACCACAACCACCTCCACCACCACCATCACTATTACCACCACTGCTGCCATCTGTACCATCACCACTTCTACCACCACCACCACCACCACCACCACATTGCTCTACCCCTATTACCTGTACCTCTACTTCCACCACCACAACCACCTCCACCACCACCATCACTATTACCACCACTGCTGCCATCTGTACCATCACCACTTCTAC
>NW_006399805.1:9855130-9868020 GCF_000299155.1 Elephantulus edwardii
GTACCTCTACTTCCACCACCACAACCACCTCCACCACCACCATCACTATTACCACCACTGCTGCCATCTGTACCATCACCACTTCTACCACCACCGCCACCACCTCTACCACCACCACCACCACATTGCTCTACCCCTATTACCTGTACCTCTACTTCCACCACCTCCACCACCACTGCCACCGTTTGAACCTACAGCCATCATCACTGAAAAGCTTTTTACCAAGTATGTATTCCCGCAGCTCTGCTTAGCTCTGTGCAAATAAACCATGCAGTTGTCTCTTCCTTTTTTGAACTTGCTTTATAAAGCAGGAAACAGACATGTACCGGGCTGCAGCTTTTATTCACAGCCCCTGATTAGAATGCCTTTCCATCGCACAGCAGTACCCTTGGCAACATAATAGGAGAAAGCTCGGCTTTATTGCCTGAGATAACCTTCAGTCAATCTGTGATGACTTGTTATCTCCCTCAGTCTGAGAATGAGCCCCATGTTGGATTTATACTCCTTCCCAAACCCTAAAAAAGCAATATCAACATAATCACCCTACATCTGCGACTGAAACAAGAGAGAGATTATGCCTACCTCCAGTTTGTAATTGATTTTGTAATCCACAGGGTGACAAGCCTTTATTGTTCTGTTACTATTAATTACTGATAAATACTGACGTGATACCGAAATCCAGCTCACCCCCACTCCTAATGACCCCACACAAAGCCCTTTTCTCCTCAGCTCAGCTGCCTTTTCTGTTTGTTTCTGGCCTTTGTTCCTGTGACTGATCTTTGACATCCATGGGGAGTGTTTCTCATCTATCTTTCAGACTCTTGCTCTGCAGGTCTCTTCCTGCTTAGCCCTGTCCCATTACCTGTGGCTCCCACAACACTCTGACCTTGATGTGGCATGAACTTGGCTCCTTCTGGTTGACTTTGACTGGCTTGATTCTCAGGGCCCCTCACGGATGCCCTCTGTCTTGGCTAGTGGCACCACATCCTTGCATCCTTTCGTTAATTCATCTTCGATACATGATCTCACATTCTGCCTTTAGGAAACAAAGGAGAGAAGGTGTGTGCACAGGACATCAAGTGGGCCAGCAGAGAACAGAAAGTCCTGGCCCCGTCAGTCCATATTCATTCTGTCAGTGACTTTGTGATGCTCACACGCGTACCACGTAATACACACGGCTCTTTGTGTTGCTTATTTATTAATCGTCTTTGGAAAATAGTCCCGTTTCAGTACTTTATTCTTTTAAAGATATTTTGTTCTTAAAGACTTCTCTAATTGCTTCATAGTTTTAAATGAGTTCTTAACAGATATGCATTTAAATTTTGCCAGTCTTTTGCTTTTTCAAAGAACGTGGCAGGAAACATCTGCACATGGCACCAGCAATCTCTTGTGTGTTTATGTCTCTGGGATGAGTTCTTAGAAATGGAATTACTAGGTCAAAGATGACTTGCCTTTTTATTTTGGATAATATTGTTAAACTGCTCTCTGTAGGGATTAAACAGTTCTCCCATCAGCAAGCACGTGTGAGCGCTTCCTCCACACACCCACCGTTAAGACAAGCTGCCAATATTTTTAATCTTTAGCATTCAATGGTCTATCACTGTGGTTTTAATTTCCATTCCTCATTAAAAGCAAGGAAGATTCTCAACAAGATGGACACAGTGACTGGTGCAATGGGCTTAAGTGTGTCGGAGATGGCAAGGATGGCCCAGGACAGGACAGAGTTGAGACCTGTTGTTTATAAGGTCACTGTGAGTCATACTTGAACCAATGCCACCTAACAACAATAGCAATTGTGAGAATATTTGCAAATACAAATCTGTTTGTGTTTTGTTTTTTGTAGAATCCTTTGCCCACTTTTTTCCTTGGGTTATCGATCTCTTTCTGATTTATTTTTAGTTGTTGTTGTCATTAGTGCTGTTCAGACGACTATAATTTATAGTGACCCTGTGAACAGCAGCTCTGAACCTCATCTTGTCCTCCCGCCTCCCATCTCTGAGACACTCAAGCCTATTGGCACAGTGACTGTCAATCATCCTGTTGCCGGCCTCCTCTCTTCCTCTGACCCAGCCTGCTGTCATTTTCCCAGGACTGAGCCCTCCTGACAATGTTCTCAAAGTGTGTGGAAGACAAAGTTTCACCATCCTTGGTGCAACTGGGTTGTACTTAGAAGCTCTTTCTGTGTTTCTCTTTATATTAAGAAAGTGTTGTAATTCTCCTTTATATCACTAGTCTTTTAACTTTGTCTATTTTTTAAATGAAAAATCATTAGGTTTTCTTTTGTTCAATTTCACCAATTTTAATTGTATCTGAATATTCATTATATATTTCTCAGAAAGGCTCTCTCCATCAAGTCTATTAAAAAGAAAGCTGCCATTTCCTTCCAGTATTCACTTTCTTCTTTTTTACATGTGAACATTTGATACAGCAGGAATTTACCTGAAGGCTGAGCTGGAGGTAGACAGTCATTCTTATACTTTCTAGATAGTGATGTTCCACAGGAAATGCACCCGTTTCTGATCTGTTGCTCACAGGGTCTCTAGGACTTGTAGTTGACTTGGTGCCTAATGACAAAAGTATTCTTTAGAGGTAAAGGTGGTGAAACTAGGTCTCACATACTTTGGGCCGGTTGCCTCGAAGGACCAGCCCTCGGAAAAGGACTTCCTGGTGGATAAGGAGAGGATGAGTGAGAAAGAACAAGGCCCTCAAGGAGACAGATCCACACCAAGGCTGCAACAACGGGCTTGAACGTGGAGGAGCTCTGAGGACCGTGCAGCACAGGCTCTGCTGTTCAGGGATCCTTACGGGTCGTTAACTTAGGGGCACCTGAGAACATGCCATCTGTCATGCACTAAACTTTTCTCTGTGTGTGTCCTCTGTTACATTTTAGTCTCTACTCACACACTGGTGCTGCATGGAGCACCTCCACGTGCATATCATGTGGGCAACTACTTCCTGGACCCTGCTATGGGGGGCGGGTCTTAAGAATCTTTACAACAACCTACGTGCCCATCAACAAATGAATGGATAGAGAAGCTGTGGTATATTCACACAATGGAATACTATGCTGCATTGAAAAATAAGGAACTCAAGAAATATTATTCAAAATGGGTGACCCTGGAGGACTTTATGCTGAGTGAAATATCTCAGTCACAAAAGGACAAATATTGCATAGGGCCACTGTTATAAAATGGGACTGACATCGAGGTTGAGGGAAGACAGAGAAGGAGGGGAGGAATGATCTACACTGCATTGAAACAGATGAGGGAGAGAACTGTTTAAAAGGGTTATATGATTAGGTATTATTGTCATGACAGGAGTCCAGAATGAAGACTGCACAGTGGAGTGGACTTGGGGGTCAGGATTGCATAACAATGAATTTTTCTTTTTCTTTTCAAGTAGAAGAATGAACTGGGAGGGGAGGGGGTAGGCAGGGAGAAAAATGCAACAATGAATGAACGGAAGCCCTAAGTCTCTATAAACTTTCATTAAAATTAATTTTAAAATAAGGAATCTTTACAAGGGTCGGGACCTGAAACCATCCATTTCCCACAAGGCCCGAGTCCCCGCACTGACTAAAACAACTATACAAACAAATAATTCTTTAGCCTGAAGGTCTTGGCCTTTAGCCTCTGTGTCTCTGTCTTCAGGAGGTGGTGATGTCTAATACGCCTTTAACTTTTGGTTCTTGGCTCTTTTTGTCACTTGTCAGCTATGGGGTGTGGGCTAACGGCATTAATCGTGAGGAGATGGATGGAAACACTGAGAACTTTGGAATGTGTACAAAAACGCATGTGGCAACTGTAACGAAAACTGTGTGTCCTTTCAACATGTTCCAAACTGCACCGTCCGCTGGGGAGTCTGTGGTATGGAAATGATTCAGGTGTGAAAACTTCTCATCAGTGCTCTTAACAAGCCTGTCTCTATGCCAATGAGACGCGGCTGGAGAGTGATGTTGGCCGTCACTGCATCAGCTCTGACTCACGTGTCACCGTGTCCCGAGCCATCTCCTTGGTTGCTGGTGTACTGAAGCCCATTGGTGCAGCCGCTGGACTAACCCTACTCCTGCAGGTTTTCCTTTGACTTCATTAGACCACCTCCAAAACCCTGCTGGAAGATCAGGTGTGTGTCAGCCCTCACTCAACAGCAGTGAAAGTGAGTTACCAGCTCAGCTGTCCTTCCCCGCCCACTGTTGTATTTCTGACCCTGTGTCCAACGTGACAGGTCTACAAGTCACCATTCTCGTTTCCAAAGAATATTCTGGTTATAGTTCTCCTAAGACTCAGTCTTAGCTAAAACAGATTGGGAACAGGGTATGGCAAGCTACTTCTGAGAATCAGACAGTGAAAAGTGTATGGATCACAACAGAAGAGAGAAGAGGTGCAGTCAGACGGCTAAGCCGTCACCTTACGGGAAATCCATTGACCTCCTTCCCTAATTGGAGCATTTTGGGAATCGAAGTTTCTGGAGAACAACTTGCTGCCCCTCAGAGGTCCACATAATCCTTCCCCATCACAGGAGATCTCTGGATACCCCGGACTTGAAGATGGGAGGTTAGGGGAGGGGGAGTATGTGAGATGGAGATGACGCCAGGTTTTTTAAAGGAAATACAGGTATTCAGATCCAAACTGGGTGCCTGGAGATGATACCCATCTTTATACTGGACTGAGCTCCATGGAATCAGAAGTGGCGAAGAATGGGTAGAACTCTCTGCAGTAATTCACTGCCTCTGCAGATGGGACTCGCAGCTACCGATGGGCATTAAGCATTGACGGCTAGTGTGGAAGACAAGCTCAGACAGAGGCTCTTCTATCAGGTGCGTGAAATCGGTAGAATGAGATTCAGATCCACCCAGAGACACTTTAGAAGAAATACCTAATGATTTACTGCTGAAAAACCAGCCCCTGGAAACGCCACGCACCTGCCGTTCTCCTCCAACACACGGGGCCACTGTGAATCCAGGGCCACTCAAGGATGACTGGGTATTTTGTTTGCTTGTTTCATCAAGTTTTGACCTAAAAATAGGACTAATTTTAAAGCAAATTATTGAAACATAGCATATGACAACCAAGGGGACCACTGCCCACAACAAGATGGACGTAAGTAAAGAAATCCCAAGTTATCCCAAGATTTCTGTCCATGATGCCAAAAGCTGGTCAGTTTTTTTAGTCTCAGCTGGGTGGAAGGAGCCCTGATGATGCAGTAAGTTAAGGCTTGGGCTGCCAATAGAAGAGTCAGTGGTTCAAACCCACCAGCTGCTCCACAGAGAAAGATGAGGCATTGTGCCCTCATACAGACTGACCGCCTTAGAGGCCCGGTGGGAACTGACCGCCTTAGACCCTATGGGACTTTTCAACTCTGCTCTGTGGGGTCACGGTGAGCTGGCGTCTACTTGACGGCTGTGGATTTAGTTTTCGTTAGCACGGCGTATGTTGATTCTTTTATGAAAGTGTTGAAAGGAAAGCAGAAACCACCAGTTCCATGTGATGAAATATGAACAAATGTGATGTGGGGTCTGATGGTCTGGCTGACAACGTGATTGAGAACCTCTCAATGAGGCCAAAAATGAGCAAGTGTTCTCTTCCCGGTCAGCACAGGCATTCAGCCTGCCCGAGCACAGTTAATGAATGGAGTTGACGAAGCTGTCATTGCGTTTCATGGCCTATAATGCCCTAAAAATAAGTACTCTGATATCAGGGTCTGATTTTAAGATCTCTGAAAAAAGAAGTTGTCAGCCGTACCTTTGTGACAATTAACAACAGTGCCTCATGACAACTGGTCAGAGCAATGGGTACACGGGTCAAAGGAAGTGTGTTCTGAGGTATGTGCATACCGTATATGATGTGTAGACTGAGATGGACAAGCACCTTGGACCAGACTGAAGAGGGGCCCACGCCTCAACATTACGGTGTTTGTAACGAATGTGAACTCACGGGCTGTCAGAAGAACGGACAGGTCCGTCTTGCAAGTACCAGCAGAATCTCCTTAGAAATGAGAAGGGTGAGACTTGATCTTGCATACCTGAGACAGGTTAGCAGAAGGGGCAGGTCCCTAGAGAAGGATTCAAGCCTGAATAAACGGAAGTCAGCAAAAAGGAAAGGTGGATTGACACAGCCTGGGCTCACACACAGCGGGGATGGTGAGGCCAGCAGGGCCGGACACTGCTGCCTCTGTGTCCATAGAGCTCCTGTGGCAGGACCTAACGACAAGGAGATCAGAAGAGGAAACAGTTTTTTTGAACCTCACTGTTAATAAGCCTTTCATAAGTTCTTGACGTTCTTTACCGCTAGCTGTGTATCACATAAAGCACTAACGGCGAGGTTTACTGTTCAAATCTACCTCCTGCTCTGTGAGACAAAGATGGGCCACCTGATGGGAATGCTGTTAGGTTTCACAATCACCTACAGGGAGTGAGGGTTTGAGTTTGTTACTGTATCATGTTCAACCAGATGGAGAAATGCTGCAATGTTTCCGGTCTTCCTTGCAGATCAATGGTCCCCTTCTTCATTAAACTTGATTGGAGGTTCCTCTGAAACACTCGCACTTCCTCCAGAGTCTTCTGCTCTGTCTCTCTTACCAATCACTTTATACCACTTTACCCCCCATCTTCTTTTTATTAATGAAAGGATGAAAGTTATACAAGAGTCCAGGTCTTTGGTTCATAGGCTTGCTACGAGTCACCTATGACTCAATGGCACTTAACAACAACAACAGCATAGAGAGAGTTCAGTTGGCCTAGTGGGCAGACAGTGACGCTACCAAGCCAAAGGTGGGTGATTTTAATGTGTGGTGCTCAGACAGGTTTTTAATTGTTTTTGGTCAAACATTCTTCTAGGTCGTGTCACCCTGGTGTGCCCACTTGCTGTACAGAGGTAACTCGTGGTTGCTGTGAAGCTGAACACTGTGACACTGATGTGCCAAATGCGATAATGGTTACCAGGGTGGACAGTATTTGGTGGAGCTCCCCGATTAAAACAAGCTTGGAAGCAGGAGTGGCATCCACTTCTGAAATAGCTTGTCTCCAGAAACCCTATGAACCTGGAGAAAGGATGAAAGTTATGCAAGTCTCCAGGTCTTTCATTTGTAGGGTCACTATGAGACACTTATAATCGGCAGCACTTAACAACAACTTGTAGCTCACAATCACTGCAACTCTTACAAACTGGGGTTGCACCCGGTGTTTTGTGACTTAAACTCACAAAGATCAAGCTCCTACATTCATCACTTACCTTTGAGTAGAAACAACATTCAACAGAACATCAAGTTTGCAGTAGAAGAAGACTGTTCATATCCACGCCCTGGCCCTGCTTCTCTCTATTACTTGACGTTGTTGTTGGGTGCTGACCACTGAGACTCAAAGACCCTAGGAACGACAGATCTGAACTGTGCCCTGTGCAATGCGAGCCTCACCATCTCTGAGAACTTTGAGCCCGTGGCTCCAGTCGCTGTGCCAATCCATCCTGTTGAAGGTCTTCCTGAGGCTCCAGCTTTCCAAGCACCATGTCTTTTCCCAGCACTGGCCTCTCTGGACGACACGAAGTGTGTGAGACCACGTCTGACCTTCCGTGCCTCCAACGAGCACGCCTACGAACCACGTGGTAGGGTCACGAATTTCAGTAAAGCAATTCCCCTCTCTGAGCCTCAGTTTCCTCCAGTTTAAATTAAGGGATGAGACTAGATACGTGAATCTGATGCTTGTTTCAATACCTCTGGTGGCACAGTGCATTATGTGTTGGCCTCCTAACTAAAAGGTCAGCAGTTTGAATCCACCAGCTACTCTGTGGGAGAAAGATGGAGAGCCTCGTCCTGAACAAATTTACCACCTCAGGAACGTGGTGGGGGGTCATCACGAGTCAGAGATGATGGCAGTGGGTTTGTGGTTTTCAGTGTTCCCCATAAATAATGTCTTTTACGTTGTGACTTGATGCACAGAAATACATGCATATGATTGAGGAAAGGTTTTCAAAATACCGCTTGCCTTCTTTATTACATAAGATCTATTTTGATCTAGTCTATTGTCTCCAATTTCACCAAAACCCAAAACAAATACAAGCTAGCCGAGGCCTGCTAAATTGATTTCATAACCGTCGGTGAGTCAGAATCAGCAATTGAGATGTAAAGGGTCAAATGGTGGCTGTAGTCCTTTCAACTCCGAAAACGCAAACTGATGACTCAGTCAAACCACTTGCCAGAAGATTGGTTTAAGCCTGTGTTTGCCCGTGTGATTTAAGATGGTTCTGAGAACACGCAGCAAATCTGCCCCTTGTTGGCAGCTGAGTGAGGTCTCACCTGACACGTGCTCCCCAAAATTCAAACCTGCGCCCTGGCCGAGGCTCTGCACCTCCCTCCTCATTACCACGCTCCAGGAGCACCACTGACGTGACCCCCAGCTTATAAAATTTAATTCACGGACAAGTGAATGAATTTCCCTGCAAGAGTTTCGCAAGGATGTGAATGTCTAGCTAAGTGGTGAGGCCAGTGGGACAGGACAATGAGGAGTAGGAGGGGGCCAAAAGTGGTCCATCACAGCGTGGGCCCAGAAGGGGAGCTGGCCAGGCGGCCCAGAAGCTGGGCGATGGTGAGCAAGCCGAGTGTTAAAAGGACTTGGACGTGTGAGTGAGCAGGTCACAGCGAGAGTCTGGAAGAAGGTGTCCATGGGTGGCACTGGGGCTAGACAACCACCAGGACTTGAAGAGGCTTCTCAGGGGTCATAGAGTTCCATCAGGTGGTGGTTCAGGACCCCCAAGGAGTCCAGTGCGAGCAGAGCAGTCCGGATAGAGGGCCTGGGGGTTAATGAGGTGTGGCTACGCGGTTCTAAGGCCCAGGGCACAAAGGAGTCACAGCCCAGGCCTCACTTGTTACCTGGGGCCTGGCGTCCCTCCTGGAGTGAACAGATCGGCTGTGGGTGCCGAGTCTCCAGTTTCCAGTTTGAGGCTGGAGGTCAGGTCTGGTCTTGGGGCGGGGCGGGGCTGTGGCCACTGGGTCTGGAAGCCTCGAGATGACCTGAGGACTGGCTGCAAAGCCCTGGGGATCCCCCTTGGTTTTCAGTTGTTCCTTAAGGCTTGCATCCATAATTTCCCACTGACAAGTGTCAGGTCCAAGGCAGCGGGAGCTCCGCACGGCCTGTGGCTGCCTCTCCCCGTTAAAGGCCCGCACAGGCAGGTGCCTCCAGTTCAAAGTGCATAAACTCTGGAATCTTTAATGAGTTTTCAAATCATAAACATCATATTTAACTGAATCTCACCTGCAAAAATTCCAAGTTGTTCAACTCCAAATGCAAACTAGAGTTATGCACCAGCCAGGCTTCACCCCGACTTTGCCCAGGCGTCTCCCATCCGATACTGGTCCACAGGACACAGGGGTCCTGAGGTCGCCTGGGCTACTTTGCACAGAGCATTCGACACCACGCCCTTCACCGCCTCAGCTGACTCTTCAGTCTGATTAACGAGGATGGAAATACCGCTGGTCTACCCAGAACGGAGGAGGGCACGCTATCTTTGATGTTACCATTCTTAAAAAAGTAATAACTGGCCTTTCTACGAAGATGGCGCCGAAAGCAAAGAAGGAAGCCCCTGCCCCTCCCAAAACTGAAGCCAAAGCAAAGGCATTGAAGGCCAAGAAGGCAGTCCTGAAGGGCGTCCACAGCCAAAAAAAAAAAAGATCTGCACGTCACCCACGTTTCCGGCGGCCTAAGACGCTGAGACACCGACGGCAGCCCAAATACCCCCGGAAGAGGCTCCCAGGAGAAACAAGCTTGACCACTATGCCATCATCAAGTTTCCCCTGACCACTGAGTCAGCTATGAAGAAGATAGAAGTTAACAACACACTTGTGTTCATTGTGGATGTCAAGGCCAATAAGCACCAAATTAAACAAGTTGTAAAGAAGCTCTATGACATTGATGTGGCCAAGGTCAACACTTTGATTAGGCCTGATGGAGAGAAGAAGGCCTATGTTCGACTTGCTCCTGATTATGATGCTTTGGATGTTGCCAACAAAATTGGGATCATCTAAACTGAGTCCAGCGGGCTAATTCTAAATGTAATAAATTTTTCTCACCATAAAAAAAAAAGTAACAACTGTAAAATTCAAACAAGTAACCAACTCCCGAGCCTCCCAGACTCGAAGGTCCGCTTTGATTGCCACCTCGCTAGCAGCGAAACGTCTTCCAAATGAGCTCAGAACTGTGGAAGGATTTTAAAGCTGATCTGAAATCCTATTACTCACACAGGATACGAAGCAAAGACATCTCACCATCTGAAGTAAAATGAACTCCTGGCAGACTCGCAGAGCAGCCCTGGGGACACACGGCTGAATGCCCAGCTGCCCACTAGGGGCTGGTAGTTGAAACCCTCTCAGGGGCTCCACAGAAGAAAGGCCTGGCAACCAGCTTCTGTAAGATCAGCCGTGGGAGCCCTCAGGCAGCTCTACTCAGTCCCGTGGGCCTGCTGTGAGTTGGGGTTGACTTGACAACACCCAAGAGTATCTCCTATGACTTCCAGCAACATATCTAGACACAGACATAGGTTGCAAATGCTACTCGTTTCTGAATCATCAAAACTCAGCTTCAAAGGGGAGCACGTTCTTCCTTCTTTCCTGGGCCCTTAAGCTGCTTTGCGCATTAGTTGGTGTTTTGAGACTTTCTCCTGAACACCAGTTGCTCCTGACTAGTCTAGGGTAACATTTCCACAGCGGGGCCCGCAGTCGCTCGCTCCACTGCCAGCTTCCTCAGCGCCTCTTGTCTGTGGCAGATCCCAGGAACTTCATCAGGGACCTCAGTGTTTTTATTATCTTCCCCAGCTCAGGACCACAGCTCCCCATCCTGTCCTGCCCCAGGAGGCTGTGTGTCCTGAGTGACGAGGGAGGCTCCATCCTTGGACCCCACGCTCCCACCTTAACTTCTCTCAGAGGCTCCAGCTCAATTGTGTTCTGGCACATGACCCCTCTCCATCCATCACGTTTCCAAGGCAGCAGACAGAGGGTCTGTTAGTAGATGTGAGTCTTGTCTTAAAGAGGAACTTACTGCTCGTCACCACGGTCTCAGGACTGGGAGTGAGGGGTGATCTGCAGGTGGATGTGGTGAGGGGGGCTATTTGTGTTACCTCTTGATACTTCTTAGGTCACATGAGAGGGGAGAACCAGCAAAACTGGACAATGAATAAGGAAAACCGAAGAACTGATACCTTTGAATTGGGGCGTTAGCCTGCTCTTATGTATAGCCTTCAGAAGGAAGAAAGTCTGTCATGGAGGAAGGACAAACAGGTGCTTCTTAGAGGCTAGGAGGTGGGAAATCCAACTCTTGGACTTTGGGCATGTTGTTTAGAAGGGTCCATCCTTGGAAAGGGACACAACACTTGGAAGGGCGGGGTTGGTGAAGGAAAGGAAGACCCTCAGTGAGACGGACTAACACCTGGCGGCCGGGGGCTGAGTGTGTCCGATGGTGAGGACGGCACAGGTAGGACAAGGTGCATACGGACTGCTCGCAGGGTCGTGAGTCGTGGTCCCTTGACAGCACCAGGAACAAGGACATTTCTGGGTGAGATGAGGATGGCGTGGAGATGTGCCGACGCTTTTCAGACCCACCTCCTTCAGGCCGGTTTCCGCTCTTGGTGACCCTGTGGCTGGAGAGGGATCTGCAAGGCCACATGTCTCAGTGGACACTGACCAGCTTGTCCTTCTCCAGACTGGTCACTAGAACATCCATGTTTTAGAGCAAGGCTTTAGAGCCCCTTTTGCCCAGATTGAGTAGCATGACTACTGGTCCTCCAGCCTTGAGGTGACCCCACGTGAAACGAGCACTTCCTCCTCGCTCTCGGGGACCCAGCTGGTCAGTGGGCCCCACACACAGCAGGCACGTACGGTCTAGGATGGTGTTCCCAGCGCCCTGTTGGCCACTAGCTGGCAAGCAGCTTCCTCGCCAACCTGCCCCGTCAGCCAGGCACCCACACTGCCCCCCGGGACCATGCATTTGACCAGCTCCCACCTGGGCCTCCCATTCGCGTCTCGCTCTTCGGAACCATCTGCGATTTCTGTGCCTGCATTTCTGTCCTGCTTTCAGCCAAGCGTTCCTCTTTCTCACAGGTCCTGGTGGCCTCTGTGTGTCCCCTCTGGCTGGGACGCTGGCTGACTTCCACTTTCTGGTTGACTGGCCCCACACTTCTGCTTCTCCTCTGCCTGGCACAAGCAATTTGACCTCAAGTAACTCGTCGTGACACCTTGCTGGCTGTTTGTGGCTCGCCAGCCTTCCCTCTCTGTTTTTATAACCCTCCCTCCGTTGCCTCAGAGGCCTGATTTCCAGATTTCTCTGGTCCTTTCACCCCTGTTTCCACCTCCCCCCCCTCCTTGTTGTGTACCATCGAGTAGGATCTGACTGGCACTGGAGGAGATTGTTCCTCTTTCTCCAACAGAGCATCTGGTGGATTCGAACCACATGCTTACAGGATTACAGTGCAGTTTCTTGACCCTAGGCCGCCAGAGCTTCCACCTCTTTTCTAAGTCCTCAGCCAGGTGTCCAGGTGCTGGCAAAGCCTCCCAAGTACAAGGCTTCCCACCCTGTCTCCCTTCTTTGTGAACTGACAGAACCTTCCAGAACATCTCCGTCACATTCAGAGTCTATGTGCCATTTGGGGAGAGGTAATGCTGCCATGTACTCACATACAAAGGTGTGTGTTACAATTGGACACATCTCCCCGCCAGAAACACATACACACTAACACAAACATAGATTCCTACATGCATGCCTCAGGGTGACGTGCACACAGACACACAACCACACACCAAAAGCATAGAGAGACATGTTGTTGTTGTTGTTATGTGCCGTCGAGTCGTTTCCGACTCATAGCGACCCTATGCACAACAGCCCTAAACCCTGCTCTATCCTGCGCCAACCG
>NW_006399805.1:9868170-9870225 GCF_000299155.1 Elephantulus edwardii
TCCCTCCTGGCAACATGTCCAAAGTATGTCAGACGAAGCCCCAGAATCCTTGCCTCCAAGGAGTAGCTTGGTTTTATCCTCTCATAGACAGACATATACTCCTAAAATATGTGTCCTCTATGTGTGTCACGTAGTAAGGTGTGTACACACACACACACACACACACACACACACACACATACACTCTGTACACAGACTCACACACACTCACACAGACACTAAAGATGCACAAATATAGAGATGTATTCTTTCTCTTTCACACACACAGAGCTACACAGACATTGACGCCACACACAAATATACACTAAACCTACGTTCACATGCATGCACCAATGATACACACACACGTGTTCACACAACACACTCACATACAGGCCAAAGACACGTGGGTGTGCACGCACGCACGCCCACACACACACACATCACACACCCAGCACAGACACACACCCAGGCATTCACCCTTGCACTCACATAGTCACACACTCACATACAGGCCAAAGACACAAGGGCGCACACGCGCACACACACACACACACACACTCCCCACACACCCAGAACAGACACACACTCAAACATGCGCCCTTACACTCACATAGTCACACACTCACATACAGGCCAAAGATATGTGGGCACACACACTCACACACACAGACACTGACACACATACACATAAACATTCACACACACACACACCATACACCCAGAACAAACACACACCCAGACATACGCCCTTGCATTCACATAGCCACACACTCACATACAGGCCAAAGACATGTGGGCATACACACACACACACACACACACACACACACAGAGCACAGACACACACCCAGACATACACCCTTTCACTCATGTAGTCACACACTCACAGCCTTTCACAGTGCACACACACGCACACGCCCGGGAGCCCACATGCACACACAGTGGACACCCCTGCCCGTACATCAGCGTGTGGGCACTGCCTCGGGGCCAGCTCGGTGACTGATTTGTGTCTTTGTCCCTGTGGGATCATCTGATTGTTTATTGAGTGGTGCGATGCTGTTTGCATCAACAACTTTGCCTTCTAGGCTCTTCTTCACATTTATGATTCTTACTGTGAAAAAATTGCTTTGCAAACATCTGTTCTGGATTTGCTTTTTTCCTTTATTTTTATTTATCTGTTCCCTGTTGAATTAAATGAGCACAGAGGACAGTAACCGGAATTGGAATCTTCATTGTCCTTCCGGATACGCACTCTCTTCAATCCCTCTCTTAATCACTCTTTTTTATTGTTATGAGATGTACATATATCCTCGCGCAACAGGGCGGAGCGGGCTGGCGCTTACCTCTGCCTGTCTCTCCGGGGACTATGTTTTATTAACTGAATAAATTAAGGGGGCGGGCACGTTCAATAACACGGAGCTTCATTGTTGTAGATTTTATTCTGAGAGTTTCTGCTTTGCTGCACGTAGTCAGAGCCCTGGTTGTGAAGAGTTTGATGGAGTCATAAGCCATCAGGGCCAGAGGGCCACCTCATCTCATGCATTGAGATGCCGAGGGCCAGAGGTCTGAGGCCATCCTCCCATCGACAGCCCGAGCTGGAGAATTACTGTCCCAGAACCAGCAGAGGGGGAGCCATCTTCGGTCCAGGGCTGGGCTCCTTCCTCACGGGGGTGTGTGCCAGTGGTGAGTGTTATTGTTGCCAGCGTCCATCCACCAGGCCCCTTCCAGACCCCAGCCCACTTGGAGCAGCCACGAGTGGGGTTTCTGTGTGTGGAGGGTAACAGTATCAGAGGTACATGAGCACATGGCACCCCACAATTAGGATGTCCTAGAAGAGAAATACCACAGGGGGGTGAGTTTAGCAAGCAGAAATGTATTTTCTCACAGTTTAGAAAGTGGAAGCCTAGGGAGCTCTGGTGGCCTGGTAGCAAGAAGCTGCACTGCAATCCCAGATGTATGCGGTTCCAATACACCAGATGCTCTGCTGGAGAAGGAGAGGCAATCTCCTCCTGTACCAACCAGTCAGATCTGATTTGACGGTACACACAAAAAATAGAAAGTGGATTATATTTG
>NW_006399805.1:9870425-9950212 GCF_000299155.1 Elephantulus edwardii
AAAAAAACCACAACAGTCTCACAAAAAAAAAAAAAAAAGAAAAGAAAGAAAAAATAGAAAGTGGAAGCCTGAATTCAGGGTCCCAGCTCTCGAGGGAGACTTTCTGTGTCAGCGCTGTGTGGAGCAGGACCTTGTCTCCTCCCAGCATCTGTGGCCCAGTGTCCCTTGCCGATCTCCATGTGTCTTGGCATATGTCTTCCTCTAGATTTAGGAGCTCCTGTGTACAGGGACCCTGGTCCAAAGGATGGGGTCAGCGCCCGGTTCTTCCTGCTCCATTGAGCAGAAATGTGTTCCGTCTCCACCTTTACAAGATCTGGGCTCCATGTCTGAGAGCTGGCGTCTGCTGTCACATCTGCTCACAGATAGTACTGGCCCCAAAGCACCCTGGAGACCCCACCCCAGTAGAGGACTCCTGCTTGGAGATGGGGCCAGAGGTGTGACAGCGTGAGGTTAGGGACAAGTTCTCAGCCTGGACAAACGTTTAGAACTCTCTGAGTCTCAGCTTTCTACTCTGGAAAGTGGGTACGATCACGACCTCACCCGTTCTTTCTGAGGATCAGATGAGGTGATGCAGAGAATGCACTTAGAGTGAGTTCTGGCAGGTAACAAGCTCTCAGAAAATGCTAATAATTGCAGCTGTTGTCATGGTTACCTCAAAGGTGCTGAGAAGGGCCTTCAGCACATCCAAAGCCCGATTTCCCTGATGGAGGAATTTTCTTCCACCTACAGAGCCTGGACGTAGATTCAAGGCTGTAACTGGATTTCCCTTGTAATTCACAGGAAGCCGGAGCTCTCAGAGCTCACCCAGGTTTACCCCGTAGTTCAGAGGCAAGGAGGTGGGGGCCGGGTCATTGAGGCATGCACCTCTTGAGTGGACGCAGAGCTGGGTAACCCCAGATCCAGGACACTGACCTAGGAGCACGATACTTTCAGCTACCACCCCATCCAGGTCTCTAAGTGCAAGACATACGTGTTCTCGTATCCTCACCACATGCCACACAGGTCCATTAGGGGTCCATCTGAGACCAGAATGGCTGTGGGAACCCAAAAGGGGGAGCATCCAAAACTTAGCCAACGGGAAGCTCTATGGGTCATGAGACAGTGTGAGGGGTTAATGCTGAAGTTGGACCCTGAGGTTGGAAGAAACCCCACAGTGGCTGAAACAGTGGACTCCGGCATGTCAGTGGTGCAGGACCTAGCGGCGTCAGGACCTTCTGACCATGAGCAACAGAAGCCCTACATACAGGACTGTGAGCAGACCACTCTCCTCAACCTGGAGGGTCACAGGAAGGCAGCGATGGGGCTCTGGTCTAGGCCGCCCTCTGTGCTCCCCCTTCAGTCTCAGCTCAGCACTGGCTCTTTCTGCACTAGGCTCTTTCCATGAGGCAAGAAGACCCTGGAGTCACACGAGTCCAGGTGGGAGCTCCAGGAGAGAGAGCCTTTCACCTGAGCATCACAGGTAATCCCAAAGGAAGATCCCGATTGGCTGTTGATTCAATCACGTGCCCTTTCCTCACCATTGGAAAGAAATGGGATCCAGGTCAAGCGTCCATTCCCGTGTCTAGAACGGCATGAGTCTGCCTGGAAGCCCTTTCTGACTGTAAACCCACCAGTCAGTGTGTCAGTGTGCCACCCAGTGGTGCCCTGCATGTGGCTGTAATCCTGGAAGATTCACCACTGTCTGCCACGTACCGGCTCTCCCACAGTGGACAGGATGCAGTGAGCTTCCAAACTAAGACAAACCAGGGAGGAAATCGACTTCCAGAAGCCAGCCATTGGAGACCCGGAAGGATCACAGCAGGGTACCATCTGACCATGGCAGGAAGACAAGGTCCCAGGGTGGAAGGTACAGACGGGGTTGCAGCAGTGAACGCAAACCTGTCAACTTTCACCCGGATGGCTGAAGGCTGGCCAAGGTTTTCCCGTTCGGTCACTGTGGGTCAAGGGCTACACAACGGTAACCTAGAAAGGCAGCCAATCCAGATGACATGATGGAGGGGGGCCGATCAAGGAGGGACAGGTGGGTAAAAACAGACACCCCCAAACCAGGCTGTGTGTGAGGCAGTCTTTCCTCCTATTGCTCTTCAGTCAAGAGCTGCCCAGGAGCACCTCAAACTGAAGAGCGTGCTTATAAATATCAATTCACAAGATTACACAATTTACATGTAAAAGGGGCCTCTTTTCTCATGAGGTTCATAAACCAACTCTGAAGCAATTTTGAAGGAATTGTGCAAAATTGTAGTTAGCATTAGCAATATCGCCAGATAGCAGCCAAAGCCTCCCCAGGTGACTGCGTGGACGGACAACTTTCATTTGACTCCAGAAGCGGGAAGTGCTGTTGAGGTTTGTGGGGGGTTTTAATCCAGATGACATACAGCATTATTTTGGTAATAATAAACCCTTGCAAATATATTTGCAGTATGTATATAAAATCTTTCCTTTCCATCCAAGAATCTGGGGATATGAGAATGGGTGTGAACGACCAGCTAAGTATAGAGCAGGGTGTAAAATGGGGTTTGCAGGGCCCTGGGGCCCTGTACCTGTTAGTGTGGTTCTCACACACGCTGGTGCTCCCTGGGAGTGAGTTACAAGTAGGTGAGTAATCAGAGGTGACCCAGCAGGACTAGGGTGGGGCAGGCATCTTCACTCTCCGTTGTTGAGAACCGTTGAGTCAAAACCGACCCATAGCTGGACCTCCAGTAAGTTTTCAGAGCCTGTGTAACTCCATCTCACATACTTTGGGCATGTGACCAGGAGGGACCAGTTCCTGGAGTCGTGCTTGGAAGGGTGGAGGGACAGCGCAGGAAGGGAAGACCCAGATGAGGTGGACTGACACCGTAACTGGGTATGGGGGTAGGTGCTTTGGAGATAGAGACTGGCTCAGAATAGGGCACAGTTCAGAGCTATTGTACATAGGATCGCTATTGTACATAGGATCACAGTGACTCGATGGCACATAACTACAACAATCACACAGAAGGAGATTGTTTCTCTTTCTCCCACAGAGCAGCTGGTGAATTAGAACTGCATACCTTTGGGTTGGCAGCGCGACTCCTTACCAGTAAGCTACCAGAGCTCCCCGAGCACTGTGAGAATTGCTGGAGCTTTTGACCAACCTAGGCAGTGTTCCTAAGGAGCCTGGTAGTACTTGGCCGCTAACTGATAGATCAGAGGTTCAAACCTCCCAGCCTCTTAGTAGGAGGAAGACATAGCAGTGTGACTCCCTAGATTATCCAGTGCTGTCCAGTCTGGGTCTTCCTGGGTGTTTTGTAGTGATTAATACCAAGTGTAGAATTAGTTATAATCCTTCCTTTATTTGTACTGAACCTGTTGAAATACTGTGACCCAAAGATTTCGCCAACATTTTAAAAATATACATATTCACTTGGGTGAATATTTTCTGAGTGTCTGGGAGGTGGGGAGAGTAGAGTGGTGGAGAAACACATTTGTTTTAATCAGTAAGAAGACTGTGGACAGAGGCCATGTTTACAGGATGTAGCTTTACCCTTGACCTTCTCTTGTTCTCTGAGAGCAGTGATACAGTAGCAATCAGATTACATCAGCAGCGGAGGGATAGTCTTGTGCCCTAAGAATGTGACATTGTCCTGCGGGCTCACCTGCCACCACTCTCTGTTCTGCTCTTGTACAGTTAGAAGCCAAGTCTTCAGACGTCCTGTCCCCCGTCGGGCAAGCCCCTCAGTGGTGCTCACCTGCCTTTGCCATCACCTGTGTGGACTAACCTCTGCTCTTCTTCCAGGACACAGCGGGAGCCCCAGGGAGCAGGGACTGTGACTTTTTCTCCTTTCATAGTATTTAATTTTGTTTTCAGGGTGGGTTCACACAGCCATGAGATTCCCATTCAACAATTTCTACACAATGGTTCAGTGCTGTGGTGACACTTTTCACAGTGCAGGAGCCATTCCAATATTTCTATTCTGGTTGTTTGATTTCCACTAATCTTGTTTCCTTGCTCCTTATAGCCTCATCTCGACTTTAAAACAGCTGTAGTTTGTAATGTAACTGACCTATAATGGAAAGATGGCCATGCACCCGCTGGAGAGATGGACTGTTTCCTCTCGTGAAGATTCTCAGCCCTAAAACCTACATGGACAGGGCTATGAGGCAGAGTTGACTTGAGAACAGTGGGATTATTGACTTTGGTCTCAACTAGAAGATAAAGGATGCAATTCTCGTGGGCAAAATTCTTTCTTTTGTAAACCTGTTCATTTTGGTTAAAACGTGAACATCCTCTAGTCTTACTAAGTCCAGCAAGTCTGTTGCTGATGTTCTGTGGGGACTGTGTTGGAGTCATCTCAGCCTCTGTAGGGCCTGGGACAAGGTGGGAATCCATGAATGTCTGTGATGACATTTCCCAGGTTGTCATTTTCTACTTATTCTTCATTCCGAGCGACTGTGAATTCTTTCTGGAAAGGCAGAACAGGTTGATGAATAAAGCACATATTAAAAGAAGTTTTCTAAAAATTCCTTCCAGGTACTATCTTGGTCGCCGGATGTTTATCGTTATTTCTGACCCAGCCATGATCCAGCAGGTGTTGGTTGAGGACTTCAGTAACTTCAGCAACAGAATGGTAGGTGGCTTCCTCTCTGCGTCTGGTGGTGCATGGGTGGGTGGGTGAGTCGTCATTCGGACAACGGCCAGGTCTACTGCATTCAGACCTGAGCTATTTCCCTAATGCTTTGAGTTCAGAGAGGGAGGCCCAGGGCTGGTACGGTGCTTCAGGAAAGCTAATGAAAATGAAATCCTGACGCAGGAAGTTTTCCAAGCAGAGTTCACGGCTGGAGGGATCTGGAGGGCACTCCCAGGAGGCCCAGGGGGGCTCACGACATTGGTGGGAAGGCAAGAGTCTACTTTCTTGCTCTCATCTTTTCCTGAGAATGTGGAAGTCTGACGATAGGAAAGAGAAACCAGCTATTAGGGGAGATTTTGTACCCACATAGGAGAGGCTTACAAGGATCCTCCTATATTAATTCATGAAAGGAATGAATAGGTCCCATCTTTTCTGAAAAATGATACATTCCTACTAATTCTGATGAAGTCTTAGACTGGATCTGTTGAGAATTCTTGTTGTGGGCTGTTGGAGTCTTAGAGGCTGGCTTTGATGGATGCTGTCACTGTAGATCACTGGGGCCCTGGACAGTGATAGATGCTGTCACCATAGATTACTGGGGTCCTGGGCAGTGATAACTGCTGTCACTGTAGATCGCTGGGGTCCTGGACAGTGATAGATGCTGTCACTGTAGATTACTGGGGCCCTGGACAGTGATAACTACTATCATTGTAGATCGCTGGGGTCCTGGACAGTGATAGGTGCTATCACCAAAGATCGCTGGGGACCTGGGTGGTGATGTTGTTGTTGTTGTTGTTTGGTGCCATCGAGTTGTAGACAACTCATAGCGACCCTATGAACGAACAGCCTGAGCACTGTTCGTACATAGAGTTTCCGGAGGCAAGCCATTTCGGAAGTAGATGCCGCTCCTGCTTCCAGGCTTGATTTAGTTGGGAAGCTCCAGCCAACACTGTCCACCATGGGTACCCATTACCATGATTGGCACATCACTGTCACAGTCTTCAGCATCACAGCAACCATGAGTTACCTCTGTACAGCAATGCACAGACCAGTGCTATACCACCTACAAGAGTGTTTGACAGGAAAACAATTTGAACCTGGCCGAGGGCCACAGATGACAATCACCCACCTTAGGCTTGGTAGCATAACTGCCTTTCCACTAGGCCAACTTTCCAAGACCCTGGGAGGAGCCAACCAGGAACAAATGGCTCCTTCCTCTCCCAGCTGCCTTTGGGCTTAAGGCCGCCTCCTGGTTCAAACCCTAGGCCCAGGCTGGCTAGCCTCGCTCCCGGGGACAGAGCAAACCTGCACGTAACAAACACATGCCCGGAAAAACAGTGGTGATAGTTGCTGTCATTATAGCTTGCTGTGGTCCTGGACACTGGCTTTGATAGAATCTGTTCCTGGAGTTTGTTCAGGTTTTAACCTGGGCCTGATGACACCTAGCTCTGTAGGGACTATTGTGTAAAGACCATGAGGAGTTTGGTTAATGGGGAAGGGACCAGGGATCTCCTGGGTGAGAGAGCAACACCCCCATATCACACCTGCACGTGCAGGGACTGCTCAGACAGCCGCCACAGCTCTTGAGCATGTAAGAGTCCTGAAGACACCAGGCTGTGCCCCAGGGCGTGAGACCTCCACACTTGTGCTGACCCGGGACTGCTCTCTCTCAGGGCAGACACATCCAGGCTTTCCTCATCTCTCCTCCAAACCATCTGTCTGCCGCCTACTGTCTTCTCCACCAAGGTCTCCAGGTCCAGGGCCCCAAACTTCAGAGTATGATTCTGTTTCCTTCCTCTTCCAGTCAGCATAATGTCCTCAGACTGAAGTTCAAGTTCACAGACAAGATCAAAGGTCCTCCATAATTTAGAGACTGTGTGTGATGTGACCTCTCGTTGCTCCCCAGCACAGCCTGGCGCCCAGCTGGTCCTGCCTGGGCAGCTTGCTCCCAGCCTGTGCCCAGGAGGACATGTCCATCTGCATGGAGGCCGCAGAACACTGTCTCTTGCATTTTTTGTAGCAACCTGAGTTTGAGCAGAGAGCTAACTTCTTTAGGCCTCTTTTCCTCCTCTGGAAAACGGTGATACAACTTCCTAGGCTGAGCAAGGTTAAATGAGACCGAGCACATGATCTCCCGGTTGATGCGGTTTTTGCCAGTTAGAGAAGCGCTGTGTGTTAGTGACCATAGCATGGGGCTCCTCCGTACTCTTCTGACCCCAGCTAGACATCAAGGCTTCAAGCTCGACCTCTTCCATGAAAGACCCACTTCAGGTCACAACTGCTGCTCCCTTCCCTGAACCCCACGCACACTTCCCATCCGCCTCACGCACTTGGTCAGTTGGTTGCATTCTGTCTTCTGCTGTTTACATGGAAAGGAAGGAATGACTTTCACCAGACCTTGACAGCGCTTCTGAGCCCAAGAATTCCAGCTTGCCCATTTCTGTACGCTCTGTGACCCAAGCTACTGGTTCCTACGTAATATCTCCATGATAGATGGAGAAAAGATTGAAGCTGTTAACGACTTCATCTTACTTAGATCTACAATCAAGTCACTTGGTACAAGCAGGCAGGAAAGCAGGAGAGGTAGCACGCTGGGTAACTCTGCAGTTAGGGACCTCTCCAAATTATTAAGGGGCAATAATAGTTTGAGTACTAAGGGGCTTTTGAGTCAGGCCATGGTTTTTTCAATCACTTGCTATATTGCTGAGAGCTGAAGAGTAAATAAGAAGGACAGAAGAAAAGCTGGCACCTTTGAACTGTGGTGTTGGAGAAGAGCACTGAGCATCCCATAGGCTGTCGAAAAAGTGAAAAGACATGTCTTAGGGAAGGTGCAAACAGCGTGCTCCTTGGAAGCAAAGATGAAAAAGCTTCCTCTCACATGCTTTGGGCATGTCACTGGGAAAGGCTATTCCTTGGAGAGGGACATCATGTTTGGGAAGGTGGAGGAACAACAAAAGAGAAGAAAGATCCTCAACCAGGTGGATGACCACAGCAATGGGCTCACATGTTTCAGAGATAGTCAGGACGGCACAGGATAGGACAGGGTTCAGATCTGTTGTTTATAGGGTCCGCATAAGCTGTACTTGTCACATGACCCAAGCACGTTATGAATATTTAGTAAACAACGTATTCTTGTTCAGATCGAGTGGAATTTCTATCAACTTGACATTCTTTCCAGAAGAACTAAGTAGTGTCTGCATCTGGAGAGAAGTGCATTGACACCTTACATGCAGCTCTTCAGAGGACTGACCCCACAAGCAGCTCCACCAGAGAAAGGCAGACGAACTCCGGTGTGATTTGCAGGCTCCCACAAACCCCACACAGGCTCATCTCTGAGTCGGTTCTGACCGCAGGGCAATGAGAGGCCCTGTAAACACGTCCTCGTCTCCATCATTTACCAGCACGTAAGAAGATCTACCCTAGAGTCCTCTTGGCCATCGAGTCCACGCTGATTCACAGCATGCAAAGAGTAGAATTCCTGCCCTGTGTCTCCAAGCTGTAGTCTCTGTGGATGGAGACAGTCACAGCTTTCTCCTGCCGAGTGGCAGCCAAGCTTTCAACCACTGTGCCACCAGGGCTCCCCACGCTGTGTTAGGAAACACGCCCTGTGATAATGTCTCCACCTGGGAATGCGTCCATTCAACATTAGCTTTGTTTATGGTCTTTAAGGCAATTCCATATTCATGATAAAACAATCCTTCGTGACTCAATCGTGTAAAAACAGCCTTTTAGACTGGGATTTTCTCACAGGTTTTCAAAGTCAAATTAAATTGGGTTCTGGGGTTCCCTCTTATCCATATGCTTACTGATCTGCTCAAAGAACTGAGAGATTAGTGAAGCACGCCTTCCTCTTCCCAGCACCAGCCTGCCTCCCCTGAATAAGCCGTGTTTACTTACGTGTTCAGCGATTCAACTTTATTATAGATTCAGTCAGTAAACATTAAACGCTTACTCCATGAGAGATTCTACCAAATGGTCTCTTGTGATACAGAAGCCTCGGCACATTAGTTTGATGCATTAAGTGAACAGAACTTAAATAAAGCGTGGCTTCGTTTCCCAAGCTGAGGGCACATGTCTGCTCTCACGCTCAGCTTGGAGCCACATGGACGTGGATGGCCTGGTGGGAGGGGACTTGGCAAGGTGGGAGGCCGTGCCCGGCTCTTCAGTGTGGTGTGAGCTGTGGGCATCCAGGAGGGGCTGGCAGGACATACGGATGGGTGGCGGGGCGAGTTTATCAAGTGTCCCTCAGGTACTGTAACAAAATACCACCTATTGGGGGGTTTATAGGACAGTAGATCAAATATTGGTCTGCAACCCAAAAGATCAGTGGCTCGAGTCCACCAGCCCGCTCCTTATGAGAAACATGAGGTCGTTTGCCCTGTAAATATTCACAACATTGGAAAAGCAATGGCTCATTTCTACTCTGTCTACTTAGGATTGCTGGGCGTTGGCATTGACTCAAACCATGGCAGTTGGCAGGGTGGCTTGGCAGAGCCAGTGTGTTTTCAGTTCCAGAGACTGGAGGTCCAGTCCAGATGTTAGTCACTCTGAGTTCTCCTGAGGACCGAGGGGCGATCTGTCCATCCTGTGTCTCTCCTGACTTCCTGTGACTCCTGGAAAGCTGGGACATTCCTTGGTCATCCCCACGCCACTGTCTGCTCTCATTATCTTCTCCTTTAATAAGGACATCAGCTGTCCTGTCCTGTTCTAGTGTGGCCTATGTAAACTTAGCTAATTATATTTGCAGCAGAGACAGACAGAGAGAGAGGGAGAGAGAGAGAGCGCAAATCAACTGCCTTTGCACCAACTTCACCTCTTTTGGCCCCACGGTTATCAGAAGAGAGCTGTGCTCTACTGGGTTTCAGGGGTGAGTTGGGGCAGTCAGCCGCCAAACCCTCCTCCTGAGTTGTACCTGGCCACGTGATGCACTGACTTCTGGGTTAGAAGCTGAGCGCTTAACCATTTCATCATCTGAACGTCCCCACCAGAGGCCAGGCACTGCTGAGACAGTTCTGATCCTTGGCACCCCCCTCCCATGTGTCAGAGTAGAAGCAGGCTCACGGGGCCCTCAAAGATTAAAGAGTGACAATGCCTGCTCAAACTTTTTAAAGGAGCTATGGTGGCCTAGTGATAAGAAGCTGTGCTACAATCCTTAAGGCACATGGTTCAAATCTACCAGCTGCTCCGCAGAAGGAGGGGCCGTCTCCTCCCAGGCAATATACTGTCTCTGAAAACCCGCTGGAGGGTCGGCTGTGGGTCGCTTCTGACTCAATGACACACAGTAACAACAGTCAAATGTTTATTTTATATTGGCTCCCCTTCTACACAGCTTGTTTATAAATTTTCATTAATAATTTGTTAATAAAGTTTTTATAATTGTGACCTTTTAGAAGGAAGTCGCCAGGCCTCCAGGTCAATTTGAACTACCAATCTTCCAATTAATAGACAAATATTTAACTCTTTATATCACCCAGGGACACCTTTCATCACCCAGGAACTCCAAAAGTACATATTCAAAGGCCCTGTTTCTGAAGTCGCCTTCAGAGGACTGGGAATTAGAATGTCAGTGTGTGTTTTGTGTTATTGTTAGGTGCCGTCGAGTCTAGTATGACTCACAGTGACCCTCGGAAGAGCAGATGTGGACCCTGTCCTGTCCTGCGTCGTCCTCATGGTCTCTGGCGCACTTGGGCCCGTTGCTGCAGTCAGTGTGTCCGTCCATCTGGTTGAGGGTCTTCTCTCTTCGAATGAGCCTCCACTTTTCCAAGCATGATGTCCCTCTCCAAGAACTAGCCTCTTCTAACAACAGGCCCAAGCATGATGTCCCTCTCTAAGAAGTAGCCTCTCCTAGCAACAGGCCCAAAATATGTGAGCTGAAGCTTTGTCTTCACTGCCTCTGGCTGCACGTTCTCCAAGCCCTATCTGTTTGTTAGTTGGGCAGTCCATGGGACAGTCAATGCTCTTCTCCAACACAATTCAAACACAGTGAATTCCCTGACACATGTTAGCATTCAGCAAACATTTGAACTTGGAAATTGCTGAATGATGTTCTTTTCAAACTCCAGAACGCTGGCGGGTCGGAGCCAGGGTGAGGTTCTGATATCAAGCTTTTCTCCTCATGCTCTCGGCTCCAACTTTCCCACTTGCCCAGTGGACCTAGAGGACCCAGGCCCCTGCCTTCAGGACCTCCTGATCGCTTCCTGTCAGAGCACCCAAGTTCCCTTTGAGTCCAAGTCAGTCCTCTGAGTATTAAAACCTCTGATGTCGTCTGTTAATTCATTGGGATGGCCAAAAAGAAATCACAGGCAATACTAACAATTACAGAGTTTACTAGGGAAGTTAACAGATTATGAGAGTCAGACAAGAAATAAGACCATTATCTTAGAAATAGAAAGATAACTAGTAAAACATGTATGCGGTTCCAAAAGGGGGAGGGGAGGAGTCGAGAGGGAATGGGAATGGGGGGGGTCACATAATTTGATGGGTGGAGGGTGGGGTGGGTAAAGGAAATGGGACGGATCTAGTGTGAAAAACCATGTGAACTCTGTAAGTAAACCAGTATAAAATAAAAATGTTATTTAAACAAAAAACAAAACAAAACAAAAAACCAAAAACCTCTGATGCCCTGCCACCTTGGGACTTAGTTGTTTTAAGTTTGTTGTTGCAATTGTTGCTAGGTGCTGTCAAGTCACGTGGCACTGGAAAGTTCTTAGTAGAGTTCAAGGTTGTTAAGAGGGGATGTCTGGGGTTACCCAGGCTATTCATGCAGGGTCTAGGGTTCAGAGAGAGAAGATCTACTGAATCATGAATTCAGACACAAAGCAGCAGTATGGAGAGTGGAGGAGGCCTGCATGCATGTCGATCTCTGGCCATACTGCTCCCGGACGGAGGTGGACAGATGGTGTCATAATAGTTCAAGTGTTGGGCTGCTGAGTAAAAGGTTGGAAGTTCAAACATACCAGCTACTGTTTAAAGAAAGATGATCAATCTCCTCCTCCAGATAGCCTAAAAATTTTATAGATATAGGTATTTCTTTCCCCAACATTTGTGGTGGCAGAAGTAGAGAAATGTGTAAAATAGGTGATTAATCTCCAGAATTTGGGGTAAGTGAGTCAGTAGGTGAGTCTACCTCTTGCTGACTGTGTTCCTGAACATCCTGTCGAGGTCATCCTGGGGTGCACCTGAGTCTACAGGCGGTGAGTGCAAACAGTTCATGAATTCAGCTGCAGCCAGAAACAGCGACTGTCCTAGTCTACCAGAAGCCCCTCAGCAGAAAGGCCTGTGTAAGGGCCACAGCTGAGAAAAACCAATGGAGCAGTTCTCCTTGGTGGCCCGGGGTCACCGTGAGTCAATCACATCGATGAGGGTGGGTTTGCTGTGCATTTTGATGTGGGTTTCCTCTGGTCAATGTGCTTGAAAGGCTGAAGGTTCAAGTCCACCAGGAGGTTCCTCCGGAGGAAGGCCTGGCTTTCTTCTTCATGGGAAACTCCATGGATGATAGTTCTGCTGTACCCGTGGGGTCACTGTGAGTCAATGTCAACTCCATGGCAACTGGACTGTTTACAGCCCCTCAGTCACCATGTCACATCGTCCCATCAGCATTTCCAAGCCATCGTTAACCATCATTAACTCTAGGTGCAGGGGGACAGATTCCCTCTGAGTGTCCCTCAGGAGAAAGTCTTCTCAGAACTCAGTATGACAGGAGCCACATCAGGGACACCGTTGTCCCCCCAAGAGTGCTGCTGGCTGTGGTCTGCTTGACATGTGGCCTCATAAGGTGGGCTGTAGGAGGCCCTTACTCAGCCATGTCAAATAGGGCCCTTCCTTCCGATGTGGTGCTGATGCCAGCAGGGTTTCAAGCCCACCCTCGCTCCTCCACAGTGAATGGAACACTTGGAATCTGGCCAGTCAGGGTCCCTCCATCTGTACACGCCATCATCTAAATGGACAGCAGGAAGCCAAAGCTGTCCTTTTGCTGACTGTCTGCAGGTGAAGCTCCATCTTGGCACCCCTGCCCCTGAGCTGTGGACACACCACCTAACTTCACTGGATGCCACGAATTGGGGTTGGTTACACACACACAGCAGCCACGTTAACATGCCTTTACGACCATCTCCTGCCAAGAAAGAAAGGAAAGTAGTGGTCCTGGGGACAGGACACCCTTCTGGTCAGATGATCAACATGTGAGCATGCTTGGTTCAAATCTGAGGACAGTCCAGGTCTGAAGTCACCACAGGGACACTGTGCAAGTTTGTCCAGATACAGAAATTCTTGCTTCTCCTCGGGTTGTATCTACTGAGGAGGCATGAAGCGTTTACACATCCTGAGGTGAGAGCAGAGACCAGGGTACCATGTCCCTCTTCACTTGTGCCAGATTTTTTTTACAAGAACTACAGACAAGTTTGTGACAGTGGATCTCAGAAGGTTAGTGAAGGCAGTTTGCATTCAGACGATTTTTTTCAACAGCAAACTTGATATTCTCAATGAAACATAAGTTGACAGCACTTGAATCAGCGTCACTGAAGACGTGGGTCTCTTGGTGGCTTTAAAAGCCCCTCACACTGTTTCTCTTTGACTCTGTGGCTACTTGAGGAGGGTTGGGAACTGCATGGGACTCTGGTGTCTTCATCCACATTGCAGATTATCCTTAGTCCTTTAGATTATCAGCATGTAATCAAGATGCACGTCTTTGGGAGTTCACATCTACCAGTTGTTCTGCATAAGAAAGATCACTAATCTCCCACTGTCAGGACGTATAGCCTTATAAATTTGATGAAGGGGCACTAAGAATTTGAAGTGACTTGATGTCAGGGAGTTTGAGTGACAGGAAGGGGTGGTACAAATTATTAAGTGCCCAAGGCTGGTAGTTTGGCTCATACCAGAGGTTCTTTAGGAAAAAGGCCTGGTAATTTATTCCCCAAAGGTCATGGCCTTGAAAACCTTGTGGAGGACAGTTGTGGTCTGAGACACCTGGGCTTGGTATGAGCTGGAGATGAACTGCGGCTGGTCCTGGGCCAGACATCACAGAGGCCAGGCAGACTGGGAGTCAATGTTTCCACGCCCCAGGACTCAGCAAACTCTTTCTGGAAGGGCCTTCAGGCTCCACGCTATGTCACAGCATCACAATCACCCGCCGCGTCCATTCTGAAGGCTCTTGGTGGGAGCAGTGGTTCGGCAAGGGAGGAGCCACGGGCAGAGGAGACTTTGGTTAGACATTTCTCCAAGCCCAGTATGCAAGATACATGTAGGAGAGGGAGGGAGGGAGCTGGCCTGAGGCTCCTGGAGACCCAGCCCAGGACGGAGGCTGTTGGGTGAGAACTGGAGACTCGGGTCAGCGCAGAGGTGATGAGGTGAGAACAGAAATCCTGGTTCAGGGAAGAGAGGACAAGATGAGAAATAAAGTGCTGGGTAGATCGGAGGCTGTGAGGTGAGAAGCAGAGATTCAGGGAGAACGGTGGCTGTGGGGCGAGAACTGCCTGATCCAACAGGGCCATGTGACTGACAGGGTTTTAGCTGAGAGATTAGACGGTGAATCCCACTTTTGGGGTCTGGTTTTAGAATGAAGATTTTTTTTTTTTTTAAGTACGGCCAAGAATAAGAAAGGCATCCCACATCCTGACACAGAACACTCACCTCTTAATGTACACTTATTAATACATCATACACCACAGACACCACCCCCATAGCTTGTATACACACCAAAGCACACGCCTTGTATACCACACACATCACAAACCACATACCACACACACACCATACACTACACACATCATGCATATCTTGCACACACACACACTCACACACATCCGTACACCACCCACTCCATATATCATAGCACCCACACTCCTGTCTTAAACTAGCTTAACAATAACTTTGTGAAATGCTCCTCTCTGATTTCTTCTCTATTTCCTGTTTCCCTTCTTCTTCCTCACTTTCTCCTCTCCCTTACTCCCCCTTCTACCCCATCTTTCCCCCTTATCTGCCTCTCTTCCTCCTCCTTCTTCCTTTTCCTTTCTTTCCCTACTGCCTCTCCTGTCCCCTTTACTCATCGTCTACTCACTACATGATGCCCCTGACCAGAGAGTGACGGGGGGTGCCATCCCTGGAGCTCTCCAGCGGGACTTCCATGCTGACGCAGGCTGGGAAGGGACAGATTTGAGGGGCAGTCCCAACACACCCCAGTGAGACCACATTGGTCCTCTGGGTCCAGGAGAAACACATCATGGGCCCGTGTCCTTCAAGGGGAGACACGAGATCCAGCCACTCTTGGCCCTTAAGTCTAGTCTGTTTTGTCAACACCTCATCCTCCAGCTGGCTTTCCTCTGGCTTGAATATCTACACCCACGGGCAGCCGGGCACAGGGCCAGGTTCCAGTGGATACCTGGATATACTGAGCAGCGCTGGGGACGCGGTCCATGGAGGGCTGTGCTGCTGACCTGAAGGCCATTCAACTTTGGTGGTTCAAATACACCAGCTGCTCTAGGGGAGAAAGACAGGCAGTGTCCTGTTAAGATTCACAGACTTGGAAACCGGATGGGAGATCACTAAGATACGACAGTCACTCAGCAGCGGTGGGTGTTCGAGTAAACACACAGAGTGCACGATTTCTTCCTCTGATTCTAGAGGTTTGTTTACCTGAAGCTAGAACAGAAGGGAATAGTTTGTTTACCTGGGACTCCACCAAACCACAGTTCTGCCTCACAACCACTGTGTCCTGTAGAATTTCATTCTACATATAGAGAGGGAGTCCTCTGCTGAAAGTTGTCCCAGCAGCTTGGGGCTGACGGGTAATTAAATCCCCCAGATTCAGCTGTAGTCTTGTTTGGGGCCTTTAATTTGAGTGTTCATATTTTCTCAGAAATTATCATTTTCCTTTATACTGGATTCTTCACCAGGCTGTTGAATGAAATTGTCTGGCTTGATATTTCAAGGATAATAAATAGGGCGACAAAGTGCAAGTGAACAGCGTGTGGGCCTCCCCGCCGGACACGGAGCTGGCTGCACTGGTCGGCGGGGCCACCCTCGACTGCGTGGTGGGAACAGTTCGGGGGAGAGGCCCAGGGTGGCCTGTGGGGAGGAGAGTGAGGACTCCCTTTCCTGGCTGGCCTCACAGCCCCCTCAGAGGGGCCTCTGTCACAGAAACCTCACTATTTTCCCTTCATTGTACTCGCTTCCTCAGAAACCATGATGGCCTCAGGGTCTCAGGTTATAAGTTCACACCTGAGGCCCCATTAGACCACCGGCTCTGAGGGTGTGCGCTCTGGGGGTGTTGAATGAGGAGATGAGGGAGGGAGCGGGTGAAAGGCCACAGCAGCGTCCTGACAGCGGTTCTCATAGAGGCAGCTCTGTAGGGACCGTCCTTTCGGATCCCCTTTTCCCCTTCCCCACCTTCCCCGCTTCCCCTCTCCACATGACCACCCAGGACAGGCATGAGAACTCAAACCATGGGAAACTGGCTGCCCACGGACACCTCAGAGGCCTCATTCTGAGAGGAGAGCAGAGGCTGCCCCTGACCCTGAGCCTTCCACCCCACTGGCCATGAACTTTTAGGTCCTTCCATACCCTCACTGATGGTCACTGGTGGTCATCAATAGACACTGCTGAGAACTGATGCCATTGTCAGTTAAGGAGTTCTGGTGTCTCAGAGGTAAAGGATTGCCCTGCCAGCCCAAAGGCTACATAGTTCAAACCCACCAGCTGCTCTGCAGGAAAAAGATCGGCAATCTCCTCCCACGTGATTTACTGCCCCTGAAAACCCACTGAGGGTCAGCTGTGGGTCAGTTCTGACTCAACGGTATACAACAACACCACCGTGAACTGACTGCCTGGCTCAGCGCCGAGCTCTAACTCTTGCTGGTTTTCCCAACAGGTGTCGGGCTTGGAGTCCAAGCCGGTGGCCGAGAGCGTTCTGTTCCTACGGGACAAGAGGTGGGAAGAGGTTCGAGGCGTGCTGATGCCCGCGTTCAGTCCAGAGATGCTCAGAGAGGTGAGGCACCAGCTCGGGTCTCTTGAGAGGCGGTTTCTTACCTCACTCTGTGGTGGACACATTCATAGGGTCACTCGCTCAGTGGCCCATCCAAACGCCCTGCCCACTGTGGCTTCCCACCTGGTCACACGTGACAATCGTCTGTACGTGGCGTCTCCTGGCCAACCGCCTTCTCCCACATGCCCAGGTCACTGGCTTAGCCAGGCTCATGGCCCCTGGCCAAGGCCCAGTCATTCCCAGGTGCCCAGGTCACTGGCTCAGCCAGGCTCATGGCTGGTCGAGGCCCAGTCACTCCCAGGTGGCACCTTTTCTACGGGAGGAGACTGTCTTCAGTTCAAGAAATGAGAGTGGTGATGGTAGAAGCTATGCCAGCAGTATCTGCAGTACCAGTGGGCACCCGTGGTGGACTGGTTGCAGGGGACAGGCTGAGGGGTTGCAGGCATCACTCTGTCTTCATCTGAAGAAGGAGAATGCCTAGGTGTGGGACTTGGCTTCAGACAGAGGACACTATAGTCTCCATTCTCACTGAGGGCACTGGGGGTGATGACATGCTGGGGCCCCTGTGGATTTGTTAGGACAGCCTCTGCCGCGTGGGGTTTGGGCGTATGACAGAGAGAGAGAGAACATGGAGGGTCTGCAGGGGCCACACTTGCCGCTCACGCCCTGTCTTCTCTCCCGGGTTACCACAGGGGAAGGGGGCAGAGGGTCCTCCACTCAGCTGCTCTTGGAGTCTCCGAAGCCCGCCTATACAGGGGTACTGGGAAAATCTGGAGTGCACTGGGCTGCAGCCTGGCTTCGGGGACATGCTGGCTCTCCCAGTGGTCCAAGTGGACAGCCAGAGCTGACCTCGGTCAGTTGTATGTCCCTGTCAGGGAACACATTCCAGCCTGTGTTAGACGTCCCACCGCAGTTGTCTGAGCTCCAGATGGAAGTGTCACACGGGGTCATCCTGACGAAAGGGCCTGGTCCCTGCACAGTGCGAAGCCTTGTTCTAGGCACCTGCAGGAGCCCTGGTGGCACAGTGGCTGAGCCCCAGGTGTTGGATGGGATGGTCGACTTTGCAGTATACGGAACTCTGCAGGAGGACGAGCCAGCGATAAGACCTCGGGGGGAGCCTGTGAGGCAGTTTCACTTGTCACAACAGACTCGACACCCCTCATGACCAATAAAGAACAACCCGTGTCAAGCACCTGTCCCAGGACGAGACAGAAATAGCTCACGTAAGGAGTAGAACATGTGGAATGTTTCCTGGCGATAGAGCTTCGAGCCTGGCACCGGAGGTCACGGTCAGGAGCAGGGCTGCAGAGGTGAGAGGTGGTCAGAGAGACAGCGCCTGGGGTGTCCACTTAGGCTGGGACCGAAATGCTTCCAGAAGTCACTGCTGTCGAGATGATTCTGCCGCCCAGTGACTTGGTCAGAGGAGGACTGCCCACCATGATCCCATCGGAATGGACCGCCACGCCTTTCCTCCGTGAGCAGTCAGGGGCTTGGGCCAGCAGACTTCCACGAACACACTTCATCTTCTCCACTCTGGTACCACCCAGCTAGCCTTCAGAAATGGGCCAGGGCTCCTCCTCCACCACAGAGCACCCCCAAAATCAGAACCAGTGCTGGGTCACGGCAGCCTCCAAGACGACCCTGGCCTTTAGGCCCTGGGGTAACACCCACCCATGGGTGTGCACTCCTCCTGGGGACTCATGTCCAGTGACAGAAGTCAGCAGAAGCGGTGGCCATCATGTCCAGGTAGAAGTGGCACACCTGTGGCTCCCATCCTCGTCCTGTCCTCTGCTCTGAATGCAGGCTCTGAGGAAAGTCACCTGCTATGATGTCACCTGTTCTGTGAACAGGCCATGTGGTAAGGAGCGGCGGAGGCCTCTGGCCAGCAGGAAGAGGCCCCAAAAGGCGACCCCTACAACCGACCCTGGCCGTAACCCCACAGGTGAGTTCCGGGGTGCTCAGGCCTGTGGAGCCTTCAGTCAGGAGAGGTTTCTTTCCTGCGACAGATTCAGGAGGTGATTTCTGCAGCAGATTGGGAACAGGCCTCAGATCTGGGGCAACAAGCTAGCTCAGAGGCAGGATGGCATCCGTTCCTGCAGTGCCGTCCACCTCTCAGACACGGCAACTCCATGGACTGAAGGTGGTGGCAGCTCCACGCAGAACTCAGCCATGATCCCCATGTCTCCAACAGCACATGCCTACTCCCGGTCTCTGTGCCACGTTTGGTTCTCTCTAGTCATTTCCAATCTTTCCAGCACGCTGCTGCACACCTTGTACACAACAGTCAAATGTCACCATGACGTTTACCTGTGCTGGGAAACCAGAACCCCGTGTGACTGTCTTTATTGCCATGGAATCGAACCAGAGGTATCTTTAAGGCATGTCCTCTGGCAGTGAAGGCGACTTCCAGAAGACGGTCCTGGTGATTGGATTCAGGATGGGATGGAAAGTGAAAAGACAGGAGACTGGGAAGCTCTTTCAAACACAATTTTATAGGGGACTTTGGTGGCCTAGCGGCAAGAAGCTGCACTGCAATTCCAGAGGTATGTGGTTTAAATCCACTGATGCTCTGCTGGAGAAGGAGGGGCAATCTCCTGTACCTGTCAGATCTGATTTGATGGTATACACAAAGTAAAACTTTAAAAAAAAATTTTTTTAAAACCCAAAAGAAAACATGGTTTTGTAGTATGCCTGAGGAGCTCTGGTGGCCTAGTTGTAAGGCCAACCTGAAGGCACCACAGTTCGAATCCACCAGCTGCTCGGTGGACAGTCTCCAGTGTGACTGACTGTCTCTGTGTCAGTGCTGCCTGGATGACACACACATCAAGGAGCCCGGGAGCTCTGGTGGCCTAGTTCAGAGGGCGTTGTGCTGCTAACCCGAAGATCAGGCCTGGCTGCTTGGTCAGATCCACCAGCAACTCCCAGGAAAAGCAGGACAGTTTCCTGATGTGCAATATACAGCTTCCAAAAGCCCCGGGGAGGCTCAGGTCTGAGTAGGTTTTGGCTGGAAGGTAATGAGGTTGAGAAGGAGTTCTGGTGGTAGAGTGGGTTAAGAGCTTAACTGTTGACAGAAAGGTCTGCAGTTCAAACCCACCTGCTGCTGCATAGGGGAAGATGTGGCAGTCGGCTCCCACGATGAACCCCAGCCTTGAAAACGCCCAGGGTGGCTGTGAGGAGCAGTCAACACAATGGGAACGGGGTCTTCTTGCTGATGTCTGGGCTCCGTGCAGGCTCTGAGACTGTCCGCTGCAGTGGGATGGGTCCCTGACACCAGGAAGCAGGACACAACCACATTCCAGGTGGTGACCCCTGAATTAATGGAACAGCCAGGGAGACAGAGTTTGGGGTAGCCTAGAAAAGATAAGTGATCCAAACCCAGCAGGATGTGATGGGGTGGCCTGTGAGGAACAGGAGGCCAAAACGGGGATGACCCCACCGAATCCTGGTACCAAGCGCCTGACAGGTGTTGTTTCTGATCCTTTTAGACTCCATGTGTATGTGGGTAGGGGAAGTGGCCTTCTTCCCATTTTACAGATGAAGACAGACTCACTGAGGTCTTGCTCCTTGGCCAGGGCCACATAGCCAGGAATTGCCAGGAGGCAAAGATACTCATCAGAGAGTGTGGTTCAACAAGGCCTGTGTGTTCCTCGGAGGTGGAAATGCCATTGGCAAGACTCCAAGATGGTGGGAAAGAGGGCGGGCAGTGCCTGAGCCGTGGTGGGTCCTTCCACAAGAGCCTCCCCTTGTTTGTCCACTCAGAAGGCCCTCTCCGCCTTCTAGAATTCTCTGCACAACCCTTTCTCTACACCTGGTCTCCCTACACCTACATTTCTTAGGCACAATTGGTGGAGGGCCTGTTCTCTTGATTGGACTCTTTAGTTACAGAGTGGATGCCAGCAAGAGTAGACCCCTGTCCTTGGGTGGTTCTCTGCCCTGATGTCCCCATGGGGGATGACAGCTGCTTTCACAGAGTAATACAGCCCTACCCCCTGCATCACCAAGTAACCACTGAGAGAGGAGAGGGAGGGAGGGTGCTCCCAGGATAGCTACTAGATCGTCCCTGGGCAGAGGTCACACTGCAAGAAGCCTCAGCCTTTGGTGCTTATCTGCCTGCAGGGGTGACCCACACGCATGATGTGAAATAAATGACAACGAGAAGGCGGGGGTGGGGGTGGGTGTAGAACAAACCAATGCAAGGCTTTTACTGAGATCCGAGCGGTGACAGCACAGGGCATGATGTGGTCGCCTCTGTGTGTGTGCGCGTGCACATGTGTGCAGGTGTGTACACAAGTGTGTGTGCACACGTGTGCAGGTATACATGCATGTGTGTGTGCGCACATGTGTGTGCATGCCCGCAGCTCCATAGGTCTGGGGGGAAATGCAGAGTCTGTGGTTTGTATAAAGATTACGCCAACCCAACAAAGAGAGCTTTTGTTTGTATGCGATGCGTGTGAGAATTCCGTAACTGCTAGCCGAGACCAGCCGGCAGGAGGCTGCAGGGCCTGCGATTGGTCAGCACCCGGAGTGGACGCCCGCCTCCTCGCCTCTCCCTGCTCTGCTCAGGACCATGCTCTTCATGTTACATGCCCTATCTCAGATCACAATTAACCCACATAAAAACGCCATTATCCCCTGGGCTGCACCGACGGTAGGCAGAGTGTGGCAGGAAATGATGGTCAGGACGGGGGACAGCAGGGCGTCCCGCTGTGAGCTCGGGGGGAGTGCTCGGCCCCCAGGGTGTGGGTCCCGGGCGGCTGCGGAGACCAGCCCGGGTGTAAATCACACGCTCTGGGTGTGCATTCCCCAGGAAAGGCCTCTCGAGCTTGTTGGCCAAACTTCCCTTTATTACAGTGAAAGGAAAAATTAAGTGATGAGACTGCTGCTCTGAAATGACCCTGACAGATTTGGGGGGTTATTAAAGCAGGCTCTCCTGCACCCCTCCACTTGTGACAGTACCACAGGAATCAGCCCGTGAACCCGCTGGTATATGCTGCTGAATCTGGTCCACAAGAGAGGAGAGTGGGGTTCCTTCCTCGGGAGAACAGGCCTGCAGCCATGTCAGTGCCCCAGTGCCCCGTGCTCGGGGACTCGAGCACTGACAGCTGTGAAACAGACGGTGTGCGGGCACTTAGACCAGAAGGCACCAGTCGAGAACCGTCGACATAGGGCGACCTAGGACGAACCAAGGTGGCCAAGCTCATTCCTCCCATGACTGCGCGTGGGGAGAGGGGAGGAGACGGTTCACACGCTTCTGCTTCAGCAGCCAGAGGTCTGAGCTGGCTTGTCTGGAAGCTGGAGCCTGGCTGTGTGTGCTTAGACCTGCACATCTAACTGACGAGCCCGAAATTGTGGCGTCCTCAGCGCTCAGTCCCTCGTAGACCAGCAGGACAGGTGGACAGCTGCCTGAGAGCTAATTCTGATTCACTGCGCCCTGTGTGTGTCATAAAATGTGCTGCACAGGACTTTCAATGGCTGTTTCCTCGGAAGGAAATCACCAGGTCTTCCTTCTGAAGAACCCCTGGGTGGACTTGAACCGCTAACCTTTCAATTATCAGCTGAGTGTGTTAACCTTTGCTCCATCCAGAGACTCCTTGGGATGCTCAGGTTCTATATTCTTTTTTTAAAATTTTTATTTTATTTTATTATTTTTGTGTGCATGTACCGTCAAATCAGATCTGACTGGTACAGGAGGAGATTGTCCCTCCTTCCCCGGCAGAGCATCTGGTGGATTCGAACCATGCGCCTCTGGGATTATAGTTGCAGCTCCTTGCCACTAGGCCACCAGCGCTCCCCCAGGTTCTATATTCTAGAGAGAGAGACTAAAGCATCATGGGAAGCAAACATGCAACTTGGCTGAATGCAGACCTAGGACAGATGGGCCCTGCATGCCAGTCCCTGGACGCCTGCTCACCATGCCGGGGCCTGTATGCCATGCCAGGGGGCCTGCACTCTGGGTCCTGTGTCTGTCTTTAAGTGTAATCTGTATGTGAGTGAGAAGAATCGGATATATTCTATCTGCACCCAATTATTCTAATGTTTGTCTTGTGGAACCAACTCACAGCTGACCCGCCGGGGGGGGGTACGTAGTTTGGAGGCTGTAAACTGCACAGGAGGAGATTTCCCGTCTTCCTCACATGAAGCCACTGGGGGATCCAAGCTGCCTGAGAGGTGCCCCTTGGGATTAGCAGTGCAATCCCTGTGGGCTGCACTCCCAGAGCTCCCCGGCATGCAGGCTAGAATGTGCTTTTCTGGGCATAGAAAACATAAAATAAGCGTGTCTTGACACACAAAAATGCCTTCAGTTGCTAGGGGAGGCTCTTCCTTGGAGAGGGACATTATTCTTGGAAAGGCAGAGGGATGGTGAAGGACGGAAAGACCTCCAACCAGGTGGATTGACACAGTGACCGCAGTAAGGGGCTGTGTGTCAGAGGTAGTGAGGACGGCACAGGACAGGGCAGGGTTCACGTCTGTCATTTGTAGGGTCGCGATGAGTCGTACTCGATGGCACCTAACACCACAGTATATAGTTATAGTAATGTTTTGATGTGCATCACAGTGCAGGACCCAGTTGTTACCAATCACTGTACACCCCTGGACTGTCTAATGATTTAGGGGTTATCAATCAGGGGGTCGTACCAGGGTGTGCCTGTATGTGTGCGCCGTGGCATCCAGACTCTCATGCTCAAATTCCCATAACATGGGTGCCCACCCTGTCTTGACTAAGTGCTTGTTGATCATTTTTTTCATTTTCTTTTTTTTATTACCTGTGGTGCTGGAGAAGAGTATTGAGAATACCATGGACTGCTAGGAAAACAAACAGATTTGTCCTGGAGAGGGTTAAACCGGGTGGCTCCTTGGAGGCAAGAATTCTGAGGCTCCGTCTAACTTACTTTGGACATGTTGTGAGGAGAGACCGGTCCTTAGAGAGGGACATCATGCTTGGGAGGGTGGAGGGACGGCACAGGAGAGGAAGGCCCTCTATGAGGTGGATTGATTCAGTGACTGGGATAATTGGGATGGGAGTGTCAGAGACAGTGCGATTGGCACAGGACAGAGCGGAGTTTAGGGCTCTTGTACATAGGGTCGCTATGAGTCGCAGGCAACTCGACGGCACATAACAACAACACCTGCTGCCGGTGAGTTGATTGTAATGCATGTTGTTGCTGCCTTTAGTGCTGTCAGGTAAGACCTCTTCAGTCATGCTGCGCACAGAGACCAGAGCCGGCCCACCCTGGACCCCACCCCACAGTCACCCTAACACAGAGACCAGAGCCCTCCCACCCTGGGGCCCCTCCCACAGTCACCCTAAGACAAAGACCAGAGCCCACCCACCTTGGACCCCTCCCACAGTCACCCTAAGACAGAGACCAGAGCCCTCCCACCCTGGGGCCCCTCCCCACAATCACCCTAACACAGAGACCAGAGCCCTCCCACCCTGGGGCCCCTCCCCACAATCACCCTAACACAGAGACCAGAGCCCTCCCACCCTGGGACCCCCTCCCCACAGTCACCCTAACACAGACACCAGAGCCCACCCACCCAGGGACCCCCACCCCACAGTCACCCTAAGACAGAGAGACTCTGGTCTCACCCACCCTGGGACCCCTCCCACAGTCACCCTGCACACAGAGACCAGAGCCCGCCCACCCTGGGCCCCCTCCCCAGTCATCCTGCACACACAGAACAAACCTCACCCACATCCTGAGCCCCCTCCTCAGTCACCCTACTCACACACAGAAGCAGCCCGCCCCACGCAGAGCCGTCCTCACACAGCTGTGCTCAGGTCCACTGTCGCTGGCTGTGTCCATCCATCTCATCAAGGGTCTTTCTCATCTCCGCTGACCCTCTCCTTTTCCGGGCATGATGTCTTTTTCCGGGTCTGGTCCCTCACGGTAGCCCGACAGGGCAGAGAAGAACCAGCTGCTCTGGACGGTTTCCACGTTTATGAATCTCCACGAAAGCCAGCTGCCACGCCTCTCACTTCAGAGAAGCTGGTGGACTTGAACCACTCACCATTCATTAACAGAGAAACATTTAACCCCCTGTGCCATCAGAGAGTCTTAAAAAACGAAAATAAAACACCCAGCACAGTCTTAGTGAAGCTCAAATCGAGATTTGCTATGGGTTATAAATCAGACGTTTATGGCCGAGGCTCTGCTGATGCCTCTGGCTGGTCTGTTGTTCTTGGATCCTGCCGCGGAGGAACTGACCCATAGCTGACTCTGCACTGGGCACTCAGGGGCAGTTTATCACACGGAGGAATTGTCCATCCTTCTCCTGCGGAGCAGCTGGTGGGTCTGAACCGTGAGCCTTTGGGACTACAGCCCCGCTCCTTGGCAGCAGGCAGCCAGGGCTCCCTGGGGGCTACCTACTCACATCTTTTAAAATATTGTGAATGTTTACCTTTTCTTGAACCTCACCTGTGTGGAAAGCACCTTCAAACCACATCCATCTCCCAGGGAGCACCTGTTACTCTGTCCCCATCTAGGTTGCACCTGCCTGCTGCCCTCACGCCTCTGCTGTTCTCCCTCAGGTGATGCCCCTCGTCAGCCAAGCCTGTGACCTCCTCCTGATGCACCTGGAACCCTACTCGGGCTCTGGGGCTCCCTTCGACATCCAGCGGTAAGAGCGGCCACCCTGCCCGCCCACGGTGGAAGCCTCACTCTGTCCTCAGTGCGAGGGGATGCCCTGTGTACACTGTGCCATGCTGGGGGACCACTGGGACCAGCTCGCTACAGAAATAGAGGCGCACACAGAACGCAGGGGAACTGATGGAGACCTGCCTAAAGTACAGGTCCACTGGAACAAAGCTGGAGTGAGACTGTGGTGCCCATCGGTTGTACCTCCTCAGACCCAGGACCGGGCCCAGCCAGCAGCCCTCATTCTGGGGGGCTCCTGGTCCCTGACCCTGAGTGGTCTCTGTCTGTCATAGGTCGTGCCCTGGGGGTGTCCCACAGCTCTGTTAAGAGCAGTCCAATCACCCAGAGGGACGATGGCCCCTGAACCTTGTGGGTCAGCATCGGGGTGTCCACATGACAGAGCTGCTGCCCCGCAGCCAATGTGGCTCCCAGCGACCCTGCGGGATAGGGTCATGTGCCTGCGGGCAGTCCACGTTCCTTTACAGGAGACTGTCCGTCTCATTCCCTCCCACGGAGCTGCTGACTGGGGGATTCCAACCACTGACCTCCTGCTTGGCAAGCAGGCACTTAACCACTGTGCCACCAGGTCCCTCTTCAGAGCTGAAGGGTATCTCAGACATCACCCAGTTGAGCGCATCCACTTTGCACAGAGGGGCTGGCTGGGTCACACACGGGAGTCTGTCTGCTTGTCAGGAGCTCAAGGACCTGCCTGTCCCTGTCCTTGTCTGTTCCCTGGAAGGAGCAGCACTGCCAACACACTGGCACGTGGTCTGAATCCACCAGCTGCTCCTTGGGAGAAAAAAAATGAGCAATCTCCTCCCGTGCGATTACACTGCCTCTGAAAACCGGATAAAGGGTCAAGTTCAGGCTCAATGGTACATAACCACCTTGCTCTGCAGTCACTACCCAGTGAGGGCGTCAGCTACTCCCCTGTCCTCCACTGGCCCCTCACCTGTCTCAGGTGCATCAGCTCCTTCCACCCACCCCTCCTGCAGGGCCAGGTCACCCAGGTAGTGGTCCCAGGGGCCATCACTCCTGGGGAGGGTCTCCCTGCTCTGCAGCCAGGCTGTGATTGCCCCCTCCCAAGCTCACCTGTGTCCTCCCCTGCAGCTGCTATACCTGCTACACCACTGACCTGGTGGCCAGCATCGCCTTCGGCACCCCGCTGGACTCCCACGAGATGCCGGAGCACCCCTTCGTGGTCCACTGTCGACGCTTCTTCCAGTCCTCTGTGCCCAGGCCCTTCCTGGCTTTGATCTGTAAGTGTGGCCCTAAGGGGGTGAGGAGCCTGGCTACAGTGAGGGGCAGGCCCTGGACACCTGCTGCCTTGGAGGGGCACTCGGGGTCTGTGACACTCTGTGGAGCTCTGTCCTCCTGAGGCCATCTACACTCCATGCGTCCCAGCCGGCGACCAGTGCCCACGACATGACCACAGTCCACAGAATAGCCCCCACTCACGGGTATGACCACTGTCCATGGGCCTTACCATTGCCCATGGGCATGACCTCGACCACAGGCATGACCTCTGACCACAGAATAACCACCACTCATGGACATGACCACAGACCCACTTCATCCCTCCTCTTCTCAGTCCACTATCTTTTCTCTGGCCAGTGTCCTTCCCGTCCTTAATGGTCCCACTGGTCCGGATCCTGCCCAACAAGAAGCGAGAGGAGCTGAACGGCTTCTTTAACCAGCTCGTCAGGAACGTGGCTGTCTCCAGGGACCAGCAAGCCACAGGGGAGGTGAGCTCTCCAGCGCCAGAGGGGATTGGACACTGCGTCACCATCCACTCTTCCTTCCCAGCCCCGTAGGTCACACCCTGGGTCCCCTCAGTGACCACCCCTGAGAGCTCTGGGGGCAAGCGGGAGTTGGAGAGAGGAGGAGGAGGAAGGAGGGGGGGGGATGTCCCAGGGCAGCGTCTGACCACACTGTGCTGTGGGGGTGTGGCTCAAACTGCCCCAAACCAGAACTCCCCACTGCCTTGTGCATCACCCCAAGCACAGGATATAGAGGTTCCAAAGAACTTTCTAGATGAATGTACCCCTGTGTCATTTTCATGAACTAATCTTTGTACTGAGGAGGGTTGGTGACACTGTGTGTCATGTCCTGTGCTGCTAACCACATGGTCTGTGGTTCTAACCCACAACAGTATCTGTACAGGAGGAAGGTGGTCAGTCTCCTCCTTGGAAGCCTGCTGGAGGGTCACAGTGAGCCAGAAAGGAGCAGACAGAAGTCATTATTGCTTATTTTACTAAAAAATGGCAAAATGTCTGATAGATATCAAGCTGCTATGAAGTGATCCCTCATTCCCCTAAGACAGAGAATGACAGTGTAACGGAATCCACAGCACAGCTCACTGGTCCCCTTAGCAAGCATTGTCAGAGACTTGCCTTTTCATTCCACAAAGTCCACTCGGCTGCTCTTGGGAAGGTGAAGAGTTCAAGTCCACTTGGAGGTGCCTTGGAAGAAAGGCCTGGCACTTTGCTTCTGAAAACCCAGCCACTTAAAGGGCTAGGAGAGTTCTGTGGCCTCGTGGTAAGGAGTTGCACTGCTGACCAGATGCACACAGCTTTCATCACTCGCTGCTCTACAGAAGAAGGGTGGGCAGTCTCCTCCGGTGCAGTTATTGCCTCTGAAAACAGACGGAGGGTCAGCTGTGGGTCAGTTCAAGCTCAACAGTCCATAACGAAACCAACAACAAAAATGCTAGAATAGAAAACGCCCAGGTTCCACTCTCCACACACAGAGTTTCTGAGAGTCAAGATTGACTGGATAACAACTGGGCTACCATCTAACAGACTTCACTGTGCTTTATACATAACAGCTAACTAGTTATGGCTTGAACTCGATGAAGAAAAGCAGGAATCATTTCATTATGAGATCTCGGTGCAAATACATTCCTGAGGGCCTCAATGCAAAGAAGAAAACTACTGAAAAGAGAAAGCTGGGCTTTGAAATGTCTTTGACCTAGAACTCCTCATGATGTGTGGAGCATACAGAGCCCGCCTACAGTCTCCCTGTCTGGGGTTTACTGGGGAGCCGCTCACCCCCATGTGGTGGAGAAGGCCTTCTGCCGAGGGGCTGCACAACAGAATCTGAGGAGTGGGCCTCATTCCACTAACCCTGGTACTAGAGACACTTCAGGACATGCGTGTCCCACTATGTGTATCAAAGTCCATTGTTATCGGCAGATATCGTCTGGTTACCTATGACGCATAGAGGCCTGTGAACAACTCTGCCCTACGCTGTGTCGTCCTCACCTCACTGATATACTCAAGTCCATTGTTAGAAAAATGTTTTCTGGTTTCATTCAAAATGCCTCTCATTACTTAAAACATTTCAGCACAAAAATTTCAGCAACAACAACAAAATTCAAAGCAGAAAATAGCTCGATTCAGAAAGGGTTAGCTGACTTGTTCAGGGAGGAGCCTTGAGGGGCTTCTGGAAGGTTAGATGATCTGAAAGGGTTAATAACAAGGGCCAGGAGGTGGCCTGCTGCACTGTGCGGCCTTGATCAGCCACATCCCCCTGTCCAGCCTCAGACAGCAGACCAGCTCACAAAGGCCTGGGGTCCAGAACATGTCCAGATCACACCACACTGTCCAGACCCACATGGCACATGACTGCCCTTCAGGGTGGGAGACCAGCCAGCTGGTCTGTCTGGCCTGACTCAGAGGCTGGAAAGCACCAAGCAGGCTCCCATTCTGCCCCTTCTCCGGAGTCCATCCGGGTCTCCCTCAGTTCCAGCCCCTCCTCACCCAGATCCAAGCTCCCTCAGGTCCCACCGTTCCACAGAGCTGGGCTGGGTTCCCTCTTAGAGTCTAGTCAGACTTCCTTCCAGCCTCAAGCTCACCGGCTGTGCAGTCACCTGCAAATTCTAGATCTATTGCTGGGAGGGACATTGGTGAGAGGTTTTTCCAGGAGTCTGTCACTGGGGGGCTCTGCTCAAGCCTTCCCTCCCATGAGGCAGGGAGAGCTGCTTGTCTGAGGCACACACACACACACACACACACTCACACTCCAGATAGGCTGAGGTGAGCCGACACACAGCACACACACACACGTTCCAGAGAGCCTGGGGTGAGCCAGCACACACTCGCACTCCCGTCGGACAGATGTGTTTGCACAGGAAATGCCACACGGATGTGGAAGGTAAACATCACTCCAGGCCCCAGCCACTGGGCAGACCAGAGAGGACAGCTGTCATGGTGTGCCTATACCCTAGCCGTGACACGCCTGCCATCTGGCCGGGAGTGTCCCCGTGACCTTCCCCAGGCCAGACCAGTAAAGGGCACTGGCTACTGTGGCACCCCTGCCCCATGCGCCTGATGGTGGCCTCTGCTGGTGAGCAGATGTGCATAGCACTGACCCCCGCAGGGCAGCTGCCTTACAGCTGATACAACCACACCCTGAGGAACTCCTGCGCGGCCCTGCAGACTGGGCCGGCTGTGCTCCCTGACAGCCGCAGAGTGGGGAACACACACGCCTGCTCTGGGGCGTAGTCCACAGAGCGGTGCACTGCTAACCAAGTCTGCACATCTCCAGTGGTTCAAATCCACCAGCAGCCCTAAGGCAGGAAGCTGGGCCGTCTCCAGTCAGTCCTTTGCTGCACACCTGTCCACTACTGCTGCAGGTCACCAGCTCAAGGGCTTCCGAGCAGCCAGGAGAAGCCGCCTGCCCTTCACCAGGCAGCATCCCACGCCACGCTTTGCCTCCTCCAGAATGGGGGCAGCTCAGGCCTCTGTGCTGGACGAGGAAACCAGCGGTTAATGCCAGGCTGCTAATCAAAGGGTTGGCGGTTCAATCCACCAGCCACTCTGGGGAAGAGGGGCCAGTCAATTGTCCCCATCAAGATTACAGCCTTAGAAATGCTGTGAGGGGCCAGTCCTGCTCTGTCCTCTAAGGCCACCCTGAGTCAGAATGGCAAAATAGCAATGGGCTGTAGGTGGTGGACATCAGTGGGCTGTGGGTGGTGGACATCAGTGGGCTGTGGGTGGTGGACATCAGTGGACTGTGGGAGTGTGGACATCAGTGGACTATGAGTGGTGGATATGAGTGGACTGTGGGAGTATGGACATCAGTGGTCTGTGGGGTGTGGATATCAGTGGACTGTGGGCTGGTGGATATCAGTGGACTATGAGTGGTGGATATCAGTGGACTGTGGGGTGTGGACATCAGTGTGCTGTGGGCTGTGGTCATCAGTGGCTGTAGGAGTGGTGGTCATCAGTGGGCTGTGAGGTGATGATCAGAGGGCTGTGGGGTCAATGGTCATCAGTGGGGTGGGGTTGGTGGTCATCAGCTGGATTGGGTTTCTGGTCACCAGTGGGCTGTGGGGTCAGGGGCCACTAGGAGGGTTGGGGTTGGTGGACATCAGTGGGCTGTGGGGTCAGTGGCCACCAGTGGGGTCACCAATGGGCTCAGGCTCACAGCATCTGGACAGCTGGTCTCTCTGAGGACCACACACACCTGCATTCTTTCCTCTCACTCTGGAAGCTTCACTCACAGTCTCAGGTGTTGGTCTCAGCTGGGCTGTTCTTGTTCCCTAGAGGCGCAAGGACTTCCTCCAGGTGATGCTGGATGCCCGCTGCTGCCTGAGCTCCGTGGGCGTGGAGAGCTTTGACACCGTCCGGCAGGTCTTCTCCTCGACCAAGTGCCCTGTGTCACCTCCTCGGCCAGCTGAGGCCAGGGCGCTGTCCAAGCCCCTGACCATGGACGAGATTGTGGGCCAGGCCTTCCTCTTCCTCATCGCTGGCTACGAGATCGTCACCAACACACTCTCTTTTGCCACCTACCTCCTGGCCACCCACCCTGACTGCCAGGAGCGGCTCCTGGGAGAGGTGGACCGGTTCTATGAGAAGCACGTGAGTACAGACGGCCGGGGGCAGGCTCGTAGAAGCAAAGCTGGTTTCAGTCACCACCCGCTGCAGCTGCTTTCTGAGATGAAGTGGGGCTCTGGCCCAGCTTCCCCACCCCTGCTCTGTGTCTCTGGGTTTTAGTAGGACGGAAGGTTTGGAACCCTAAAATTGAAAACCAAGCCCCCTGCCATGGAGCTGGGTCTGGCCCCCAACCTCCCTGAGGGGCATGGGAGGGCTTCCCCATGGGGTGCTCAAGGCTGTCTGTCTTCACAGAGGCAGACTATCGGTCTCATCTTTGTCCCTGGGAGAGGTTGGTGGCCTCGAACCAATGACCCTTTAGTCCACAGTCAAGTAGTTCAGAATGGCTGTGAAAGGCACAGGGGGCACTCACCTCTGCTGTCGGGCAGTTTGTGGAGCCAGCCTGGCTGAGGAAGCCACAAGTCTTGGGGAAGGAGATGAGGCCACAGGGCATGGGTGGGTCTTGACACGCTGCAGAAGGAAGGTGTGAGCTGGAAAACGATGCCCACATTGAGGAACAGGAGTGGCCATGTGTTAGGGCTAGGAATGAAGATGGTGCTGGCCATTGCTGTTTGCAAGGGACTCTGGTGACCCTTCTGGGAGAGGTGGCACTGTGTTGCTTTGTCATAGATGTACATACAATGGTGCTAATTTGGGTAACAGTAACTCCTCATTGTTTCTGGAACTTCCTATGGGCATTATTTGACTTGGAAGATATTAAAGAGAATAAGCCTTTGTATTAAAACAGAAAAGGCTGTGCTTTAAAAGGAAGCCATCAGCATGGAATTCTTTCTAGCACATTCTGATAACCTCAGAATTCTGGAAGTGGCCTCTTCTGTTATTAGAACCATTAGAAGAAAAATTTCAAATAGTCAACTGAAAACTGTGTCCCAGAAAATTCCACTGATATACTAAAAAAGACAAGTTGTTGAGTGCCCTCTGACCCACAGTGACCACGTGTGCTAGAGGAGAAAAGCACACAGGAGCCCCAGGACTGAGTCTTCAAAGAGCCATCAGGACCTTCTCCCAGGTGCCTCTGAGCAGACTCGAACCACCAGCCTTTTGATTCACTGCTGGACACATTAACTGTTTGCACTACCTGGAGACCTATCTTTATCTACCACGAGGGATATATGGGTACAAGTTTGATCTTTCTTCTCTAAATCTGTTTTCAAATATTTGAAAACTATATTAACATGCTACTAGTCGCCTCAGTGCAGCCAGAATGCTCCTTCGGGGCAAGGATGGTTGGACTTCATCTCATATACGGTGGGCATGGTGTCAGGGGGGCCAGTCCTCAGAAAGACATCATGCTGGGAAAGGTGGAGGGTCAGTGAGATGAAGTGACACAGTGACTGTAACAGTGGCTAAAACACAGTAGATTGTGAGGGTAGCTGGGAGTGGGTGTGGTTTTACTATATTGTACATGAGGGGTTCTCACCACTGGGCCAATTGGCAGCATCAGGATGGATGGTGAAGAGATTGAGATTGTTCACAGCTTTAGTTTGCTTGGCTCCACAGTCAACACTCCTGGCACCAGGAAATTAAAAGACGTATTGTGATGGGAAAGACTGCTGTTAGGGACCTCTCCAAAGGACTGAAGAGCAATAGTGTCACTCTGAAGACTAAGGTGCACTTAATACAGGCCATGATCTTTGCAATTGACCAGGGAGGATAGAAAGAGAAGTGATGCCTTTGAGCTGTAGTGCTGGAGAAGAGTATTGCATATACCATGGACTGCTATGAAAACGAACAGGTTCATCTGGGAGAGGGTTAAACCAGGCTGCTCCTTGGAGGCAAGGATTCTGAGGCTTTGTCTGATATACTTTGGACATGTTGCAAGGATGTTCCAGTCCTTGGAGAGGGAAGTCATGCTTGGAGGGTGGAGGGACAGCGCAGTAGAGGAGGACCCTTTATGAGGTGGATTGATTCAGTGACTGGAGTAGTAGGTAGGTGTGTCAGAGACACAGATTGGCACAGGACAGTGCAGGGTTTAGGGCTGTTGTATGTAGGGTCACTATGAGTCGCAGGCAACTCAACAGCACATGACAACAACAACGACGTGAGGGTCCTTTTTAGAACCATCAGCACCTAACAACCATTGCTTCAGCTTCTGATCTATAGTGAGCTTACCTTCAGCGTAAAGTTCCAGGTCACCGCAGTGATTGCCAGAGCTGGTCCCTGTGACCCCAATCATTCCTCTGAGCTGAAATAAATGCATGGTTCACACGTATCCTTATCATTGAGAGTCGGTCACAGTGATTTGGGATCTTGATTCGGTCATCTGTCATACCAGCAGCTCTGCGTCATCTGATGCAGGTGAAGTGTGTCTCCTGGTTTGTCCATGTCACTGATTAAACTGTTGATAGGACATGGCTTCCCTCCAGGTTGATATTGATCCATTCATTGATATTCTTTGGGTTCTCACACTGTGAGTAACACTGAGAAGAATGGGGATTCCAGAGCACCGAATGGTATGCCTGCGGAACCTGAATACGGACCAAGACAGTTGTTCAAACATGTAAGGGGGTGCTATGCGGTTTAAAATGGAGAAAGCCTGTGTCCGGTTGCACCCTCCCACCATACCCATTCAATGAATATGTCAAGCAAATAACCCAAGAAATTGGACTGTAGGAAGAAGAATTTGGCATCAGGTTTGGAATCACCAACTTGGAATGTATCAATAACCTAACTTACTTATTGGAAGCAAAGTGGACTTGAAGCCCTAACTAATGAACATTCAAGACTATAATCTTCAGTATGGATTATGTCTCAGTATGAAAAAAAAATCCTTAAAACCAGACCCATAAGCAACATCATCATGCATGAAGAAAACATCGACATTGTCAAAGATTTCAACTTACTTGAAATAACCAGCAACATCCGATGTGGTCCCTCAGTGTCGTCTCCATGAAACCGACTCCTGGCTCACCCTGCAGCAGGTTTTCCAAGGTTGTAAATCACGTGAGAGGAGAGTCCCTCCCATCTTTGTTCCACAGAGCAGTTGGTGGATTTGAACAGCTAGCCTTTGAGTTGGCAGCCTAGCTCTGTACCTATTACCCATAGTCACAGCAGGCAAGAAACCAAATGATTCATGACACTGGGCCTATCTGCTGCCAAAGACCCCTGAAAGCTTTAAAAGCAGAGATTTCCCCTTGACACCCAAGTCATGCAACTTTCAATCACTTCATGTACCTGTGAAAGCTGGTCCAGAGAAGAACTGATCAGCTCCTGGCCTAGTTTTCACAGCTGATATTGAGCTTCTCTGGTGGTTCTTTTTGCAGGTATAATCAATCTGATTCCTATGCATACCATCAGGTGAAATCCATGTGTATAACCTGCATTTATGATTCTGAGGCTTCATCTGACATACCTTGTACATGTTGTAAGGAGGGACCCGTCCTTGGAGAGGGACATTATGCTTGGTAGGGTGGAAGGACAGCGCAGGAGGGGAAGGCCCTCGATGAGGTGGATTGATTCAGTGACTGGGGTAATCAGGATGGGAGTGTCAGAGACAGTGCGATTGGCACAGGACAGAGCAGAGTTTAGGGCTGTTTTACATAGGGTCGCTATGAGTTGCAAGTGACTCAACGGCACATAACAACAACAACATGTCTAACAGTTGGGCAGGGAGTACGTGTTACAGAAGAACGGGTGCCTGTTTTGAAGGATACTGGCAATCCATGGACTGTGAGAAGAACTAACAAGTCTGTCTTAGAGAAAATGTGACCAACGTGTTCCTTTGAGGCAGGGATGGTGACACTTCATCTCACACACTTTGATGTTGTCAAGAGGGGTCAGTACTCGGGAAAGGTATCACGCTGGGAAGGTGGAGGGAGAGGAGGACCCTCAAATAGATGGACTGACAGACTGGCTGCAGCAATGGGCTCAAGCATCTAGGAGACCGTGGAGATGGCACAGGACAGGACAGGGCTCCGATGTGAGGTTCTCAGGGTCCCCAAGTGTCATAGTCACCCAGATGACACCTAACAACAACAAACCTATCCCCACCACCCACTTTCTCTGCTTTTTTCTTTTATATTGATTTTATGTCTTCATTCTTTGGGTTGTTGGGGTTTTTTCTTCCTCACTCATCTGTTTCAATGCAGTATACATTATTTATTCCCTCATTCTCAGTCTCCCCTCAACCCCAGTGTCAGTCGCATTTTACAATAGTGGTGCTATGCAATATTTGTCCTTTTGTGACTGAGATATTTCACTCAGCATAATGTCCTCCAGGACATTCTTTGGTTTTAAACTTTTTATTGTGATTTAAATGAAAGTTTACAGAGCAAATTTGTTTTCCAGTCCTCAATTCACACAAATATGTTTTGGGCTGACTCTGATTGTAATCTTCAAAAGGTAACAGGGTTCTTCCATTTCTTCCTTCTGTTACTCATTTTCGTTCCTCCTTCTGAGCTTTCCCTCAGAGCAGGTGTTGCTTTTTGTGCTTGTGTTGGGTTTTTTCCTAAGGAGTGTGCACTGACATTGTTTGCCTTTTAGATCTATGATTTGACTGAAAGTTGAGCCTTGGGTCTAAGTATAGACTCAGATTCAAAGCATGACTGTTGTTGTGTGCTCTCCTCTGTTTTATTAGTTTTTTGTTTCATTGAGGATGGAGACAGGGAGGGAGGGATCGAAGACAGTGCAGGCACATAACTGAAAGGGAAATCTGGTTTTGGTAATTGCTCTAAATGATTGAAAAGGCCATGGCTTGAGTCAAGAGCACCTTAGTCATTGAAGCGACATCTTTCCTTTTAAAACCTTGGGAGAGTTCTTCTACAGTTAGGGTGTATTTCAGTTGCCGGTAGCAAGACAACTCAACGCTAACTTATTTGACAATTAGAGGAGGGCGTTTATCAGCACAAATGTCAGAGCAGTTCCTGAGCAGAGGACTGCCAGCGGCCAAGTCCACCAGTGCAATGTCCCGCTCGGTACTAGGCAGTCCTCATAGCACTACAGTGTCTGAGTCCATGTGGTCACCATGTTGTCCATCCATCTTCTCCTCTTTTTCGCTGACCCTCTACCAGCCTTCTGTCCTTTTCCAAGGACTGGTCCCAAAGCCCATGAGGCAAAGCCTCATTGTCTTTGCTTCTAGGGAACATCCTCGTTCTTCTTCTTCCATGAGAGATTCGCTCATTTGTCTGGTTCCCCACGATACACTCACTGTTCTCTGGCCTTTGAGTCACTGTGCTGCTCTCACATGCAAGTGGGGGGTTGACAGGACCGTGGCGTGGACCAGGTGCGCCTTAGTCTTCAAGGTGCAGCATCGGTGAACATGGAAGGATGAGGGAGATTGCCCCAAGTCCAGATTCCAGGGAGGGCCCTCAGAGCTTCTGATTCCACACATCGGCCCTCAGGCCCGGGCACCTGCATCCCTCGACCCCTGCGCCTGACTTTGATAGAGCCGGCGGCGTCTTTGTCTGTTCTGAGACCCTCAGGGTCCAGGCCAGGAGTCCAAGTCCCACAGATACTTCCTTTGTCTCAGGAAGGACTGGAAACAGAAAGCCAGAGGCTGCCTTTTTCAGATCGGGCAGCCCCACCAGGCAGGCCTGCACCAAGTCCTCCTCTGTGCGGGCTTCCCTGGTGCAGGCTCGGCAACGCAGCGACCATTTGTAGAGTTTTTTTCCTGCCATCATCGACACTCTGTTAATATGGGCCATCTGTCAGGACATGGAAATGCAGATTAGATGTTCACACATTAGATATTTTCCTGAAAATATTCTTGAAAATTTGCATGTAAAGTATGACTTGTTAGAATTTCCCTGCTGGTTTGCAGTCAACAAATATTTCTTGAGTGCCAGTTACATGCCAGACGCCAGGCTGCAGGCCCCAGCCATGAGGGTGTCCTGATCAAACTCCTCGGGGACTTCCACAGAGTCCACCCACCTCCTTAGATGGTCCTCTGCTGGATTTGCCTGTGAGGTTGCAGGATTTGAACTTGTCTGAGTTCTCTGGTACTACTGCAACAGAAATACCACAAGGAGGTGGCTTTAACAGACAGAACTTTCTTTTCTCACAAAGAGGCTAGAAGTCAGGATCCCAGGTGACAGCTCTAGAAGAAGCCTTCCGTGCTGTGTCAGCTTTTTAAGGGAAGGGCCTTGTCTCTTCAACTTCCGTTTGCTGACTCCTTGGAGATCTCTCTGTTATTTGATCTCAGTCTCCCCTGTTTCTGCTTTTTAAAATCTCTTTTATTTTTTATAAGAGTTTGACTCAAACATACCATACACCAACTCTGACATGAAGACAAGCCATCTCTAAATGGGATTGTAACGGCAGACGCAGAGGTTAGGATTTAAAACGCGTATCTGGGCAACACCAGTCAGTGTGTGACACCTCCGAGTCCTTGTCCTTGACTCATATCCTCCACAGCAAGGCCCTGTGAGACTCTGATGACCTTGGGGTCTCTCCCCAAGAAGAATGTCTCCGCGTGTGTTGTGTTAACGCCGATGGTTTCTGTGACAACGATGGAAACTTAGACACCCTCGGAATCTGTTGGTAATGTGACCGGGCATCCCCAGGGAGTTTAAATGGCGCAGAAAGTTAAATACAGAACCATCATTCTGAAAGGGCACTCTGGTGGCTTAGTAGTAAGGAACTGAGCTACCAATGTAAAAGTGAACTGTTCAAACCCACCCACTGCTCCACGGGAGAAGAATGAGCAGTCTCCTGTGCAATTTTCTGCCTCTGAAAACCCGCTGGAGGGGTCGGTCGGCTATGGGTTACTCCCGGCTCTATGGGACACAACAACTTCTTACGTGAAATCCCTAGGAAACTCAGATATGTGGAGATGAGAGCTGGTTTCTGGTTCACAGGGGCTGGGTGCATGCAGAGGTGGGGATTGTTACCAAAGGGTGCAGAGCTGCTCTTTGGGGCATGGAAAGGTTTTGGAAATGGATGGTGGTGATAGTGGTACAATATGAACATGATTAATGACAGTTGTAATCGGCAGCCGCTGAGGCCGTACCGGTGTACGGTGTGTTGTAGAGTAGGACCCAACATCCATTCATACAAGGATTTTTGTCATCTCCTGTCATGTCCTGGGCCCTTGGCACACACCCTGGAACCCCGCCCCTGCCAGCGATGCACACACCCTCTCACCTTCAAGCTTCACCAGGTGATCGGTGAACTCCTGTCTCAGTTTATATTATGTTTATACTGTATTTTCCACAGAGAACATTAACAAGAACAAACATACATGTACCAAGTGCACAGGACACGAACTCGAGGCAAACTTTTAACTCCTGGGCTACCTGCGTATTGGCGTGAAAATACAGTGGTCCTCTGCTGTCCCTGACCCTGCATCTTTCCCACTCGTGTTTTCTCCCAAATCATCTGGTCTGGCAATGCTGTCCTCTCCCCAAGGACACTTCCTGTATAGCCTCCTCTTCCTCAAGTGCCCGCTGCCTTGCAGAACGCCCTGCTGCCCTGCTGCCCACCTGCCCTGTTCTGGACTCCTGTTATGACAATAATACCTCATCATATATCCCTTTTAAACAGTTATCTCCCTCATCTGTTTCAACACAGTATACATTATTTATCCCCACTTAATTTTTTAAAAATATTCATTCATTGTTGCACAATCACTTACCTCCCCCCTCCCGCCCCACCCCAGTCCTTGTTGTACTGATATGCCTCTTTTTCTGGGCTGCTATTGTATGTATAATGCCTAATCCTATGTTCCTTTTAGACAGTTCATTCTTTCATCTGTTCCAGTGCAATGGCCATTAACTATCCACTCTTATCCTATTCTCCTTCCAAGACCCCATTTCAGAGGCTGTAAATTGTGCAGGAGGAAATATCCCATCTTTTTCCTACAGAGCTGTTGGTGGATTCAAACCAACTGCCTTTGATTTGGCAGAGAAACTCCTCACCCACTAGGCCACCAGAGCTTCCTTTATAGGATCTGGTTTCGCTGTATCTCTATTACTTTACGAGGAGCCCTGGTGGCATAACGGTTAAACTCCTCACCCACTAGGCCACCAGAGCTTCCTTTATAGGATCTGGTTTCGCTGTATCTCTATTACTTTACGAGGAGCCCTGGTGGCATAACGGTTAAGATGCTTGACTACTAATAGACAAGTCAGCAGTTCAAACCCACTTGCCGGTCTGTTCAAGAAAAAGATGTCCTGTAAAAACTAAAGCCTCAGAAACCCCTGGGGCCACTTTCCTCTGTTCTGTGGGGTCATTCTGAGTCAGAATCAATGCAAAAGGAATGAGTTTGGGGTTTGGTATTTTATGCTGATATTATTGACTTTCGACCTGACTAAACCATCCTCATTTCTCTTTTTGGTTCTGGACTGTGCCAACAAAAATTTATGACCCATTTTCCTTCTGCTTAATTGTCGTCATAAATCTGCTCTGCAGAACCCAGCTGTAAATTTATCACAAAGTGGATTAGACGGCAGCCCAGTCTCTCTCTGGGATAATTTGAACAGTTGTCCCCACGAAGGAAGGCTAAGTTCTCAGAACTCCTCGGGAGGGGCTGCTTTGTAACTGTTGTAAACATCTAATTAGAAGACAACTCATTCTTTCTTGTTCTTTTAAGGAGAAGAGAACATTCTACTCTAGCTTTTCCAGCTGATTAACGCGTGCTGGGGAGCAAGCAAGGGGTTTAGAACAGCCAGGGCAGCCCAGAGGAAAAGCCAGGTTCTGTTGTCACAGAAATAGGACCACTTTACCCCCAACCAGCTGTTACACAAATCCATGTTCTTTGTCACAGGTGGGGGGCTGAGTGGAAAAGTGCGAGCTGCCTAATAAAACTTCACCCTCACTGTGGACAAAAAACAGCTTCCATTTTCTATCCCATTCAAGGTCGTCCATCTGATCTAGGACATTGAGATTAAGTTCAAGTGAAAACTGAAAATGGATGTGGAGGTCCCCCGGGTCTCAGCGGTCCTGCTGCCCGCATCCCCAGCAGTGTGAGCTCAGACCTCTCACCAGCTCATTGAGAGGGAACCTGGAAGCATCCTCTGTCGTTGTTACGCACCATTGAGCCTGACTCAGGCGACTTGCCTCTGGGAGAACAGACAGTGCCTAGTCCTGGCCATGCCCATGGTCAATAGGTTCTTCACCTTGCCAGGCCTTTCTTCCTGCTCTTAATCTGGAGGCTCCACTGAAAACTGCAGGCGTCCTAGCAACACAAAAGCCTCCACTGACACATGAGTGATGGCTGTGCATGGGGCGCCTTGAGCTGCAATCGATAGCTGGTCTCCAGCATGAAGAGCGAGAATTCCACTCCAAACCACCACTGACGCTCAGATCCCTTCACTACACAACAGGACACAGAGAAACAAGGTACAAAGGTAGAAGCAGGAGCAAGGGCTCTAAAGCCAAACCACCAGAGAGGACAGGACAGGTCAGCTCCTGTGTGTCAGTGGGAGGGCAGCAGCGGCCCCTAGTGTCGGAATGCTGCCATGCATTCCTGTTCCGAGGGCCAGCTCCCTGTCTTGTCCCTGCCTCCCTGAACTGTTGATAGGCACCGTGGAGTCCAGTGGGACTCATAGCGACTCTACAAACACCAGATCTGAACCCTGCCCTGTTCTGTGCCATCTTCATCATCTCTGACACATCTGAGCCCGCTGCTGCAGTCACCATGTGACCCTCTCATCGAGGGTCTTCCTCTCCTTCTCCTCCACCTTTCCAAACATGACGTCTTCTCCCAAGGACTTGCCCCTCCTCACAACGTGCCTACAGTGTGTGAACTGCAGCTTTATCAGCCTTGCCTCCAAGGAGTACCCTGGCTGCACTTTCTCCAAGACAATGTGTTTGCTCTTTTGACAGTCCATGAGGTACTCGGTATTCTTCTCCGACACCTCATCTCAAAGGCGTTGATTCTTCTTCTGTTGTCCTTAGTTATTGTTCAGCTTCCAGATGCATAGTAAGGAACTGAAAAGACTGTGGCTTGAATCAGGCATACCTGAGTCATTAAAGTGACATCGCTGCTCCTCAGCACTCTAGAGAGGCCCTGACATGAGATTTCCTCAGTGCAACATGTCTTTTGACTTCCTGGCAACTAGTACCAAGGCTGTTGATAGTGAATTCAAGCAAAACGAAATCACTAACAACCTCCGTCTTCTCTCCATGTGCCACGATGTTGCCCATTGGCCCAGCGGTGAGGATTTTTCTTTATGTAGAGATGTAATCCGTATTGAGTTCTATAGTATTTGATCTTCTGCAGCAAAGGTTTCAAGACCTTCCTTTCGGCAAGCAGGGTCATGCCATCTACATAACGCAAGTTGATGAGTCTTCCTCCAGTTCTGATGCCACATTCTTCCTCATAAAATCCAGCCACTACTGCTTTTGAAACCCTTCTCTGCAGACTTGTCACAGGCATCTCATTAGGACACAGGTTCTGGCATGGTAGGCCGAGCTGGGACGTGGTGGGTCTGGGCCAGCACTGGGGGTTGCATTTCTAGCTAGCCTTCAGTGAGTCTGATGGTATTGATGTGGTTCTGCCTTGTCCAGGATCCATGAGGTGTCTGTTCCTCGAGGTGGTTAAAGTTCTGGGGTTCTTGTGCACAGATTCATCTCTTTTAATACGTTGGAACAGTATCCCATTGTTTCAGCACAGTGAGAATGTTGACTCTTTGGATTAGAGTCCATAATTCCAACAACCGGTTGGAATGAGAATATTGACACATTTGGCGTCTATAACACCTGAAGGGGGCGGAGGGCAAGAGTTACCCAGGCTGGTGTGCCTCCGAATGCTCTTGCCTGCTTATTAAATCTTCTCCTGGTAGGAAGCTAGGGCACCTTTGGGTTCATCCTGAGTCACTTTCCAAGCATGTGGACGTGGCAATGAGGGCTTCCTCCTGGGCCGATGTGGAGACGGGGCCCCACCAGGGTCAGCACGCAGCCACCAGGCCCATCTGTCCTGCAGGGAGCCTCTCTGGGCCTCAGAGAGTCAGTTCTGGGTCATGTGACCCGTGTGTCAGGGGAGAACTGTGCGCTGCGGTAAGAAGTAGAACACCAGGCCTTCTTCCAAAGTGTCTCTGGGGAAGCCTGAACCTCCAACCTTTTAGTTAGCAGTCAATGTGCTCTTTGTACCGCCCAGCAGATCTAGCGGGGCCCTATGTTCCTTTGGCATATACTGCATCTGGGGTGCCCTGGGAGCGGGATGCCCGTGCATGGTCAGGGGCCCCTCTCAGGGCATGCCCATGGTGGCCAACAGAGAACGGTAGTGTTCTTGGAAGTGGGGGCCTGAGAAACCTGTCCCCCTGCCACTTCATCTCCTTCCTTCTGTGGCGTCGGACACAGGGAAGTGGGCTTGTCCTGGGGCACCCCAACAGTGGGTGTCAGGGCAAGGACTATTCTGGTGCGCACCCCACAGTTTTCTAGTCGGTCTGTGGAGGCATAGGAGGGTTGAACCCCAAAGAGGCAATCTCTCAGGACAGCCAGCAGCCCATCTTTAGTGCCTTCCGTGTGTGTGACCTGCTGTCGTGTGCCGTCAAGTTGGAACTGACCCACAGCTGACCCTCCAGTGGCTTTCCAGAGGCAGTTTAATCACGCAGCAGGAGATTCCCATTCATTTGCTATGAAGCAGCTGATAGATTTGAACCATGTGCCTTTGGGGTTGCATCGCATCTTCTTACACTAGACCACCAGGGCTTCCTTTAGGTTACTCTAGAGTTCTATAATAGAAGTCCCACAAGTTACTGGCTTTAAGAGAGAGCTGTCCCCTTACAGTTCAGGGGGCTACAAGTCTGAATTCAGGGAGCCCCCTCCCAGGGAAGGCTTTCTCACGTGGTCACGGCGGGGTGAGGGTCCTTGTCTCCTTCCAGCATCTGTGGGCCAGTAACGCTCCTAGAGCTCTGTGCTTCTGGACATCATCGATCATTACCCTTCCAAGGTGTCTCTTCCTGAGGAACAGTCCCTTCCAACCACATGCCCAGTGTGTGTGAGGAACAGTCCCTTCCAACCACGTGCCCAGTGTGTGTGAGGGGGACTTTGCCCTCCTTTCCTGGAAGGAGCACTCCGGCTGCACTTTTGGTGGCCCATGGGGTACTCAGGGCTCTTCAACAATACAACTGTGTGGCCTGTGGTCAGTTACAGCTCTCTGGTGTCTGTGTTGGCTATAGTAGGACCTTCTACAGAAACATCTCCTCTCTAACTTGTTTTCCCCAAAAAGTGAGCTTTTGGGATCATATATTCAAAATAATAATAAAATGTTGGCATTAGTAATTATAGAAATCAAATAAAAATCACCATTTGTTGACCATGTGCTCCAGCCTGGCACTCGGCCAGATAGTTCTAGGTTCTCCATTGTCCCCGACCCAGTTTTAAAGACCAGGACAACGGAGCGCTGAGTTTAGGTGGTGACCTCGAGGTGAAGCAGAGTCTGGATTTGAACCCAGATCTGCTGACTCCAAAGTTTCTTAGGCTTTTCTGGGATGGCAGGTAGATCTGTGGTTGACAGTTCTGTAAGAACACACTCTTGTTATCAGTTGTGTCCAGCTCCTGGCCAGCCTGTGTGGCATGGCTACCATTCTGTTCCCTCTGGGGTGTGGGGAGCCCCCACAGCAGCTTCCTCTGCCTCTCTTCAGGTCCGCTTCCTGTCTGCTGCCACCTAGGACATGCTCATTGTTGTGTGCCGTCCAGTCGGAAGTGACCCGAGCTGGCCGTCAGTGGGGTTTGGAGGCAGTGTTATAGACAGGAGGAGACTGTCCATCTTTCTCCTGCAGAGTAGCCTGTAGATTCAGGATGTGTACCTTAAAAACGCATCTCACCTCGCTCTTCCTCCTCTGAATGCAGAGACAGTGAGGAGGGACACGGCAGAACTTAAAACTATATTTTAATTGGACTTTCAGTTTAACAACTAAAATTCCTTGTTAGTGACAATTTGCCATTCTTTACCATTAATAAAGAAAATAAAATGTCTCCAGCAGCCAATAAGCTGACAAAGCCACATAAAAATACACAGAAAGCCCAGAGGTGCACGGTTCAAATCCACCAGATGCTCTGCTGGAGAAGGAGGAAAAATCTCCTTCTGTACCAGTCAGATCTGAGTTGACGGTACACACACACAAAAATAATAAAATAAAAATTTTTTTTAAAAAAAGGAAAAAAAAATCACAGAAAGAAAAAACAAAACATCTAAAAGCCCAACCCTGAGCCCAGAATGAAACTTTGTCTTCTAACTTTTGACTAATGTACATTCTATCAGCCCTTTAAAAAGAAAGGCACCCACGTCTGTCCAGTAGATTGGTTCAAGGCGACTGTCCACTGGGTTTCTGAGGCCATGAGTCTTCATAGGAGGACGCTGCTTATCTATCTTCTCAGAGCAGCTGGTGGATTTGAACTGCTGACCTCTCAGCTACTGCAGCATGCTGTGTAAGCACTGCACCACCAGAGCTCCTTATTTGCCCTTCGGTGTCTTAAGATAGAAGTTTCATTGAAGACACCTAAAATAAAATGCCCTTGATATTTCCATACAAAATCAGCGTTTTCTGTGTAAAACCTGCCCTGGCGGCTACGCCTCTGCATTTTGTCCCTTGGGTTTCCGACAGACGGTGTCTCCCCTCGGGAATAACTCACTTGTCAAAACTGTCGTCTGCTACCACGTCAGGCTGCTTTTTTCTTCTCTCTCGCCCTCAAAATTCAGCTCTGGTTCTGCCTCCTGAGGTCTGTGGGTGTCCCGACAAACACACCTCGCTTTTCCTCCTCTGAATGCTGAGACATTGTGGTGGGACACCACAGAATCCAGCCCAGCAAACCTCACATCTTCCTGCCTCCGTCCGATTTCAAAGCCGTTTGAGACACAAGCTGTTCAGACAGTCCCTGAACACGACCTCACAGCCCAGTGAATTCCCGGCAATGGGCAGCGGCCCAAGTCTTCCAGCTGTGGCCTCCTGCACCATCTTGGATTCAAGCCCCCCAAAACCTTTCCAGAGGTCCCTGTCAGGCTCTGCTGTCCTCAGCTGGGAGGCCTGGTCCTCAGGAAGCCTCTCTCCGTCCTGCTGAGGCAGCACAGGCCCCGTGATCCCTGAAAATTCTCTTCCCTCGTCGTCAGAAAACCCGATGTCACAACCTTGACAGGACATCTCTTCCTCTGCTCCTCTTCCTTCCCCTCTCTGAGCTCCATCTCAGCTCTGAAGTGGAAGAGAAGTTCACTCCCACCGTCCACTGAGCAGACACAGGGACCCCTTCCCCAGTGTGCTCCACGGTGGAAGTGTCAGGGTTCGCTCTGGGTTTAGTTGAGTTAGTCTCTTGTGAGTGCACTAGACTCCCCTAACAACACACCGTGGGTGGAGGGGCTTCTCTCCACAAATGTCTCATCTCGGTCCCGCGAGCCCAGGACCAGCGTGTCTCCTCTCACGGAACCAGGGTATATCCTTGCGGTCCTGGAGCCCGAGGCCTATATGTCAGCAGTGTCCCCAGCTCCTGGTGACTCCAGGCATCCTTGGCACACAGTTGCAGGGTCACGTGCTGGCTTTCCTCTGTCTCTTGTCTTTTATAAGGACATTACTCACACCAGGGGAACACACACGTGTCTCACGGGGTGCAGCCAGGGTGCTCCTTGGAGGCGGGAATGACAAGGCTTCACCTCACATACCCTGGGCATGCTCCCGGTAGCTGCCAGTCCCTGAAGGAGGACATCATGCTTGGGAAGGCAGAGGGTCAGTAAAAGGGAAAGACCCTCGACGAGATGGAGTGAGGACGGGCCTATGACTGTGGGGATGCTGTGAGGGGCTGTTGGGCACGGGGCTGCGAGCAATCCACACTGGCTCAGTGACGCCTACGGACCACTGCTAGAGGATTCGGCCCACTCTGCTGTTACTCTGGTAAGGTGCTCCTGATTCAGGCCACGGCCTTGTCAGTCCCTCGCGATGCATCTGAGAGCTGGGCATAATCAGGATGATAGATGAATTGAAGCCTCTGAGCTGTGGTGTTGGAGAAAGGTCAAAAGAGCAGACATGTCTTGGAGAAGGGGGAGCCAGCGTCCTCCTCGTAGCCAAGGACTGAGGCTTCATCTCACATACTCTGGACATGTTGTTAGGTGAGGCTAGTCCTTGGAGAGGGACATCATGCTTGGGAAGGTAGAGGGACAGCGAAAGAGAGGAAGACCCTCAGGCAGGTGGACTGACACAGTGGCCGCAGCAACGGACTTGACAGTGTCAGAGATGGTGAGGACGGCACAGGACAGGACGAGTTTCAGACCTGTTGTTCACAGGGTCGCTATGAGTCATATTCAACTCCTCAGCACCTCACGACAACTACTCCAGTAGGGCCTCAAGTTAACCTCATGACCACATTACAGAGACCCTCTTTCCAAAGTCATGTTCATAGGTTTGGGGATTACGACTTCAGTGTAACTTTCTCTGAAGACCCACCCAGCCCCACCACCCAGCGGGGAGGGAAATGCTGGTGCTTCACCTCCAGGAGAAGGTGGTCCTCAGGCAAACGCAGAGGCCATCAAAGGTGAGCCTGCCCAGCTGTGCTCTGGACACCGAATGCCTCCTCTGCTGGATGTCAGCTGCACAACAGAAAAGTGGCGGGAGAACGTGTTTCTTTCCCTTTGAGTGTCATCAAGAAACTTGACCTTGACCCTGACTCACATGCCCCCTGGAGGATGGTGTGGACCTGCCCCACGGGGTTCCCGGGCTGCGCGCTTTCCTGAAGCCGACTGCCACAGCTTTCTCCTGTGAAGAGGGTGGTGGGTTTGAACTGCTCACCTTTCAGTCAGCAGCTAAGCCATTTGGAACCATGCCGCTAGGGCTCCTGTAGGAAACAAGAAGATCCTGACACGGAAGCCTTGACCACCACACTCGTGCTCAACGCAGCAGAATGCTTCCCTCCAGCTGCTTCCGGGCGAGTTTCTTCTAAAAGACATTCCAGTGAAGAGCTGCTAGCACGGCCGCTCCCTGGGATTGTTCTAGAAGGTGCTCAAGAAGCCATTAGTGATTTGATGAATGGCTCGCTGAGTCCACACCTCCACAGCAAGAGCAGCACCCAGGGAGCCCAAGCAAATCAGCACCCCAAAATGCAGAGCAGAGCTGCTATCAGAAGAGGCCATCTTTCTAAATGTCACACACACACACTTTCCACAGACGCATGAGGAAGGATGGTGCATAAATTAACATACATTTGCATAACACAATACAGCTGTTAATTTATGAGCACAGGAAAGCTACAAAGTTTTGAAGTTTGAGGCTTTTACAATTCTTAATCTTTGGATGTGTTCCCACCTGTTGAAGATGCAGGTGAGGTGCTGACGTATTCAAAAACTTAGATAAACAACACATGACTTTAAGTGTATCTCACGCAGTATTTGAGACACCCTGGAACTGAAAAAGTGGAGGTTGCTTATTCTAACAGCAAACTGAACTAAGTGCCTGTGTTTTTATTTGCTAATTCTGGCAACTTCTATACAGGTGGACCTCAGAGATACCACTGGTTTGCTTTCAGATAATTGCAAAAAATAGACTGTAACAGTAAACCCAGTAGAGAAATAAAGCCAGGGCTGCAATAAAGCGAGTCGCAGGCCTTTTACTTTGCAGCACAGATCAAAGTCAAGCCGACATGATGCTATAGTCCATCAAGTATGTACCTGCCTGACGGAAAGTCTAAATGTCGTATCAGCACGGTGTGACGCACGGACAGGAAGGGAGGTCGGACTGCTGGGGAAAGGCGCCGACAGCCCTGCCCAGGACACGGGTGCTGCAAACTTCAAAGTGTAAGGAGCAGAGAGGCCTTAGGTGCGGTGGTTGAAGCACTCGCTTCACCGTCTGGAACTCACCTTTGCTCCACGCAAGAGAAGTGGAAATCTGCTTTGGATGGCAGCCTTGGAAACGCTACGGGGAGGGCCACTCTGTCCTGTGTGGTCACTAAGAGTCACAAGTGACTCACGGCTGTGGGTTTGGTGTGGACTGAACTCCCTAGCGGCTAGGTGCTGGAAAGACGTGGACCACGGGGCCTTGGTAACTTTCTGTTGGGGTCTGTACTTGAACTCACTGTTGTAGTCGCTGGGTCAGTCCAGCGCGTTGAGTCTTCCTCTTTCTCTGATTTTCTACATTACCGAGTGTGGTGTCCCTCTGCAGGGACTGGTCCCTTCTAACAACAAACCGGCCGTGTATGAGGTGGAATCTCACCATCCCTGTCTATGGAACATTCCATCTGCACCTCCTCCGGGACAGAGCTGCTCCATGCTCTGACCATCCGTGGTAGATTCAATATTCTTCATCAACCCCACAAACCAAAGGCATCAGTCCTTCGGGGTCGTCCTTATTCATCGTCCAATTTTCACACGCATCTCAAGTGTCTGAAAATGCCACGGCCTGGGTCAGGTGCACCCCAGTCCTCAGGGGGTCGTCCTTGCTCTTCAGAGGTGCTTTCCAGCAGATCTGCCTGTTCCGATGCATCTTGGGAGTTCCCAACTATGGCTTCTCCTTAGCTCAAGATGAGGTCGTTTCCTGGGTTTGCCCTCACAGAACAGCACAGGCCGCAAGGCTCCAGCCAACAGAAATTCAGCTCCTGCCTGCTGCCCAAGCTCTCTCCGGGCTCTGCACAGCTCCAGCCCCGAGTCCCTGGGGGTCTGTGCACACCTGTGTCCCCAGGTCCACGTGAGGATGGTGGTGAGTGCTCCTGTCTCGACGGCACCACACTCCCTTCCTACCTCTTCCCCTCACCTGGGCGGTACTGGAATCTACCTCCAGCTGCCTTGTCAGGTGGGCCTGTGCTGCCAGACAGAACTGTGAAGCCCCAGCCTGAGCCTGTGGCCCTCCTGGGACTGCCCTCTGTGGTGACAGGTACAGCAAGGCGCCTGTATGTGTCCACAGGTATCACAGACTGGCAGGACTGGTGACAAGCCAGCAGGGTCCCTAAGATTCTGGCACACAAGCCCTGCCCGTAATTAACATGCTGCCCCCACCTTGTCATTAAGTGCCACTGAGTCGAGTACAACACACAGCAACCGTGTGAGCATCAGGCCTGAGCCCTGTCCTGCCCTGTGCCATCCTTGTCATCCCTGACACGCCTCGACCCATTTGCTGTACTCGTGTCAATCTGTCTTGTTGAGGGTGTCCCTCTTCTCCACCATCTTTCCAAGCATGGCGTCCCTCTCCAGGAAATAAGTCCTCCTAACAACATGCCCAAAATATGTGAGATGAAGCTTTGTCCTCTTCGCCACCACAGAGCCCTCTGGCTGAACTTTCTTCCAGACATTTCCTGTTTGTTCTTTCGACAGTCCGTGGATGTTCAGTGCTCTTCTCTGATGCCACTACTCAAAGGCATCAATTGTTCTTCTGTCTCCTGTATTCATTGTCTAGCTCTCAGATGCAAAGGTGATTCGAAAGGCCATGGCTTGAAGGCCACACCTTAGTCTTCAAACTGACATCGTTGCTCCTCAGTACTTTGGAGAGGTCCCTCACAGCCGACCTTCCAAAGGCAGTACGTCTCCTGATCTCCTGACTGCTGGTACCAAGGGTGTTGATGGTGGATCCAAGTAAGATGAAAATCATTGACAATTTCAATCTTTTCTCCACTTATGATGCTGCCTATCAGCCCTCCACGTTGGTGCTAGGAAAACGGAGGGCCAGTGAAAGAGAGGAGACTGTCAAGGATGTGGGCTCACAGTGACCACGACAATGGCCTTGAGTATGCAGAATGTGAGGACGGTATCAGACAGGGTAAGGGTCCTATCTGGTCATAGGGTCACTGGGTCATAGTTGACTTCATGGCACCTACATCACCACCACCTGCATGGGGCAAGAGGGGAGAGGACAGAATGGGACTGCACTAAAGCCCTGCTGATCACAGCCGATGGCCACCTGCCAGCAGCTTTCAGAGCTGGACATCTTCCCGGGAGGACACTGTCCATCTTTATCCCAAGAACTGCTCATCAGTTCAGACTGGTGGAGCCTCTCGGGCTTTGGGCAGAAGCGCACTCACAGTAGACTCTGCCACTAAGCCTCATGCAACCCCTCAGCCCACCCTCCCCCGTCCAGCCTCGGGTGGCCACCAGTCAGCTCCCTGTGTCTGTTCGCTGGGCCGGTCCAGCGATCTTGCCCCTTTCTGGCCCTCCATGGTGTGGCCACCAGGACTTCAGTTCTCGTCATGGCACAGGGACATCCCACTGGACACAAGGACCATGCTGGGCCCCTTTCTGTTCATGGTTATCACTGGCCTCCCCATTCTGGTCCAGCAGTCAACACTGGGCCCTCTGTCCCCTGACCACATAGATGCAGCTGACTCCCCAGCAGCTGTTGAAATCTGATGGCACAGATAGAAAAGAACACACTCCTGTTGAAAGATTGCCCAAAACCTTCCACCAGCAGTCATCTGGTGTCACCCCGCTGGCAGTGTCCCCTGGAGTGGCCAGTACCACACAGCCTTCCTGGATGATGAAGCTCATGTCCAGTTTGTACATTTTGGAGACCGAGCTTGGCCCTCTCGCTCTGACCTTTGAAAGGGCTGAGCACTGGGGACCTTGAGACAAGCTAGAAACGACAGCCAAAGTCCAGGGCATCACAGTGGCCGTCCCCATCTAACCAGCAAATCCCAGGCCGGTGGCTGGTTCATCCCAAATGACGTCCAGTGCCTCAGAACTGCAGGCCAGCCAAAGGCTCCGTGGACTCTCGGAGCAGACGGAAGGGATTCAACCTCCCTGAAGAGAGTTGCTCTGTTATGGACTCCCGGCCGAGGGGCTTGATCAGTGGATGGAAGGAGTTCTGCGGGAGGGTGGCCATTCTGAGGGGGCTCTGGACGGCCCACTGTTATAAACATCCAGGCCGCAGAGGGCACACTCCTGGGCTTTTCCAGAACATTCCCATGACCAGCAGGACCAGCTCAGAGCAAGGTCATCAGGGGAGCAGGCAGGAAGCAGGCAACAGGGTCACATCTTTCAGACGGAGTGGACACAGATAAAGGCCCGGGCTTAGAGCACTTGCTGTTTACCACTTCCTGGCAGTGTGTGACCCTGTGTACAATCAACAGGATGGTCAGTGAGAGTCTGAACGATGCTGTGTGGAGGCAGGGGAGAGAGCTGGTCACTGTCCCCGTCCTGTGACCCCCGAGCAGGGCCTGGCTTTTTCAGGCTTGCTGTGCAGAGTTCAGGCTCCTCAGAGTCCTTGACACGACGGCGAAGCTGCTCTCTCTGGCCTCATGCGCACTGGGCTGGGCTCAGCTCCCCCGGCGAGCAGTTACCCTCCGTCCTGCAGGGTCAGTGGACAGCTGCGGGCCTGATGAACACAGGCTTGGAGCTGGCTGGCCTCTCGCAGGGCCACCGTTTGTCAGGCGCATGCTGCCCCCTCCTGGCGGCCTGGTTTCTCTGGAAGCAGAAGCTGGACAGGACTGGGAGCCCACAGGTGTGCAGAGGTCTGAGCGGGACATCTCACCTGGGTAGGTGACAACAAAGGGCAAGCTGTCCTCCCCGAGGGGGCACAGGCCACACCTGTCAGTCAGGACCAGGGGCCAGGCGTGTGGTCACTAGGAACAGCTGCCCTTTGGCCCCAGAGACAGTCAGTCTGAGGCCAGGCAGCTTGATACACATATATGAAGGGAACCTTGCTAGGCTGAGCTGGGAAGCGCTGGGCTGACAGTGGGTGAGTGGCTTGACTCCTGAAGAGATCGGAGTCCCAGCAGAACAAAGGAGGGTCACTGTGTGAGAGGGTCCGGAGTGGCAGGCAGTTTGGCTTGGTTTTGAACAGCAGCCTGGTGGCACAGTGGTGGCCTCACAGAACAGAGTAGAATGCCCCCCACCCCACCTCAGCGTTTCCAAGGCTGTGGTTACTTACAGAAGCAGACCACCTCGTCTCTCTCCTTGGAGCAATTGGTGGCTTTGAACTGCCAAGCTTTCAGTAAGCAGCCAAGCACTGAAGTATTATGCCACCATGCTGCACCCAGAGACCCTCAGCCTCGCTCTGAAGGGGGAGATGGCTCTGATGTTATTTGGAACAGGGCTTCTTCTCATCTTGAGAATTCCCCTGCCATGCTGGCTGAAGATGGAGGTGGAACAGAGACCATGGCGTAAGGCTTGGTCCAACCTGGTGCTCCTCCTCTGTGCCCTCCCTCTGCCAGGCCGTCCCTGAGTACAGCAGCCTCCACGAAGACCTGCCCTACCTGGACATGGTGGTTGCGGAGACCCTGAGGCTTTACCCACCAGCTTTCAGGTAGGCCTTAACCTCTGAACCCGCAGCATCACCTGTCCTCCACTGGTACCCCCAGCAGAGACCTCACAAACAGAGGACTCCAACCTCAAAGGAGGGAGTGTGTCCTGGGTTCTCAGATCCCCAGAGCACCAGGCATTGGGCTGAGATCTCGGGTTACCGCTGCTCGACTGCCTTTTTTACTTCCTAGCTTTTTTGCTTTAACCAACAGAAATCTCTCCTCTCACGGTTTTGTTGTTGTTGTGTGCCACTGGGTGAGAACTGACCCTTAGCTGACCCTCCAGTGGGTTTTCAGAGGCAGTAAATCACACAGGAGAAGACTGCCCATCTTTCTCCTGCAAAGCAGCTGGAGGATTAAAACTGGGCCGTTGGGATTGCAGCTCAGCTTCTCACCGCTAGGCCTCGAGCTCCCTCCTGGGAAGTCTGAGTTCAGGGTGCAGCTCTGAGGAAAACCTTTCTCCCTGTGGAGAAATGTCCTCATCTCCCATCAACATCTGTGGGCCTGTGCCCCTTACAGATCTCCATGTGTCTTGTCACCAAGCTTTCCCTGGGCCTAGGAGATCCTCAGCACAGGGACCCTGGGTCTGAAGGACATGCCCCATTCTCAGCCTTTCTTTCTTGGTGGCAGAAGGTCCCTCACTGGCCTTTTCTTGGCATGGCCTTTGTCCCCAACCTAAGCCATCTCGTCAGTCTTCCAACCTGCCCTGTTCATTCACTCGCTCACCACCCCTATGCCATCCACCCCTCTCTAAGTGTCTCTATGGATATGTTACTTCTGTTCTGTGATGGGACATATCTCAGCACCTCTAACTTCTCACCTGCAGACTGTCACAGCAACTTGTAAATCCAGAGAGCAGTGGGAGTGTCTGAGGTGCACACAGAGCGGGTGGTCTTACCCTGGATCCTGGACGCCTGTAGAGTAAAGCAATGCCTAGATTCCAGGTTCTAGAAACAGAACCAGCACAAAGCATTTGACCATTGGCATGGATTATTCTAGAAACAGAACACAAGCTTTTAACTGTTCTTGTGAGTAGAGTCGGAATGGTCCTTAGAAGGAAGGATAGGGAGTTAAAGAGGAAACGCCCTGTGAGATGGACAGGCAGGGGTGTGACGAGGGCTCCACCATAAGCAGCACTGGCGAGGCGGTGTGGGGAGGGATGGTTTGGTGCAGAGGCGTGTAAACAGCTCTGGCCAGAGCACACGAGAAGCTTCAGAAAGGAAATGCAGGTAGGGGTTCAGCCTTTCCGTAGATTTGTATGCATAAAGCTGAATTTACCAAAGTGCTTTTGTTATTACAACTAACTACACGCATCTTTTCATTTTAAAAAGAATGTACTTTTTGATGAAACACTGCACAAAGGTTTTTGAAATGGTCATTTTAGTGTCCATCGGACCATGTCACCACAGTCAGGTCTGGTGAAAGCACTGTCTTGAAGCCCTACCCCCTGTGAAGAACTTGCAAGATCACTTTCCTGTGTAATTATTTTGTTGTTCTATGTAATTTTAGTTTTATTTACATTCTTTTCATTTTGTTTATTTGCTTTATTTTATTGTTAGAAACTTTCCTGCTCCTCCCACAGGCCTGGGTTTGCCTGACTGACCTTTGTCCGCAGAGGAGGCCGGAGCACTTTCTGTGCAAGTGTTGTTGTTCTTGTTGTTAAGGTGCCATCTAGTTGAGTATGACCCATGGTGACCCTGTGGACACCTGACCCCTGCCCCATCCTGTGCCGTCCTCTTCATCTGACACACTCGAGCCCTCTGCAGTCACTGCGTCTATCATCTTGTTAAGGGTCTTCCTCTCTTTCACTGACCCTCCACCTTTCCAAGCATGATGTCCCTCTCCAAGGAAGAGCTCTCCTGGCAACACACCTGAAATGCCTGAAGCATGTGAGAGAGACAAAGCTTTGTCATCTTTACCTCCAAGAAGCTGTCTGGCTGCACTTTCTCCAATTCCTATCTGTGCTTTCGGCAACCCAGGGGACAGTCAGTACTCTTCTCCAACGCCACACCTCAAAGCATCAATTCTTCTGTCATCCTTATTCATTGTTCAGCTCAGAGGCAGAGCAAGTGATTGAAAAGACCATGGCCTGACAGGTGCACTTTAGTCTTCAAACCTCCATCATTCATTGCTCTTTAGTGTTTTGGAAATGTCCTGACAATGGACTTGCCCACTGCAATGCATCTGATCTCCTGACTGCTGGTACCAAGAGTGTTGGCTGTGGACCCAGGGAAGATTCAATCACTGACGGTATCAGTCCTTCCCCATATATCGTGATGTTGCCTAGTGGTGAGGACCTTTTGCTTTCTTGATGTCGAGAGATAATTCATATTGAAGGCTGCAGTCCTTGATCTTCTGCAGCAAGCGTTTCAGAGCCTCTTCATTTTAGGCAAGCAAGGATGCAATTGGTTAATCAGGCATCTATACCGTGTGGTTTGGTCAGCTGAGTCCCACTTGGCACCCTCTCCTGAGCTGTAAGACCAACCCCTCAAAGGTGGCAGGCCCTAGTCCATGGGCACCTCCTGCTCCAGGGTCCAGCCTGGCCACACCACCCCTGCAGATGAAAACCTTCCACCCTCAGCTCAGCTGATGGCTGTAGTACCATGTGCTCTGCACATGTCTGAACAGGGTCCCTCCACCCTGTACCCTCTGGTATGTCAGAGGCTCATCAGAGGAGGCAGCAGGTACCAGATTCTCAGAAGCTGAGGTAGGGTAACGAGTGATCAGCATTGTATCTATCCCACTGGGAGATACACAGAAGAACCCCTGCCCCACGGCTAGAAGTGAAAGTGCACATGGGTGAGCTTTAAATATCTGTTACAAATCTAGGGCCCTGGTGGTCCAGTCAGCAGGAAGCTACAGCCCCAAACTAAAACCGCATGGTCCAAATGCAGCTGCTTTGCTGGAGACGGGCTGTCTCCTCTCCTGAGATACAGCCTCTGAAAACCTGCTGGAAGACAGCTGTGGGTCAGTTCTCACCTGACGGCAATGAGTAAAAACCCTGACATGTCATTAATAACAAAAGCAAAAAGCCTACATGTAAACACATCAATTGAGTTGATTCTGCCCCAATAAGCCACGTGCATCAGAGCAGACCGCTCTGCCGCATTCAAGGTCATGATCTATAGGAAGCTGATCACCAGGACATGTCTCCCCAGGCACCTCTGGGTGGATTCAAACCACCAACCTTTGCAATTCCTATTGATGGCTTAACCCTCTGCACCACTCAGGGATTCCCCGACATCAACCCAGCTTACTGCCAGCAGGGCCACTCGGGTTCACGGCTACTGTGGGGCAGAGCAGGGCAGCCCCAGATGGCCTCCAAGGCTCTGTTCTCACTGCTCTCCATGGAACAGCTGGGGGGTTCGAACCACCCTACTCTCAGCAGTCCAACACTTAACCCGCTACACTACCAGCGCTGGGGCCAAAGTGACCGCTGGCCTGGCCCCTGTCCACGCTGGCCCGGCAGCCTCACTCCTGCCTCTCCTCAGGTTCACCAGGGAGGCAGCGAAGGACTCGGAGCTCCTGGGCCAGCGCATCCCCGCAGGTGCTGTGCTGGAGGTGGCCGTGGGTGCCCTGCACCATGACCCCGAGCACTGGCCGCAGCCCGAGGTCTTTGACCCTGAGAGGTGAGTGTCCCTTGATGGCCTGGGGGATGGATGTTGGCAGGTACAGTGAAGTGGGGTGGGGAGTGGGGTCACCTGGTGGCCTCTGTCATGAAATGAGTGCAGAGTCCCATCCGCACCCACCTGGGCGCACACACTCATGGTGGAGCCTCCCAATTCAGACCACGGTCACCTAGCTGTGAAGCTGTCCGTGGCTGCAGGTGGACCCACTCATACCTGAGGTCCAGAACAGCTACCCGGCATGGTGGGTGGAGCATGGGGCAGCAGTGACGCCTCACCTCCACGCCTCTGCCCAGCGCTAGCTACACCTGCTTCACAGTAGACACGGGAGGCCCCAGGCCCAGCAGGAGTGGCCACTAGGAGGTGCAGAGGAGGAAGGGGCAGTGGTACCATCTCACTGGAGCAAACCTTGGGGTCCAACTTGAGGAGTGAGCTCATCAAAGCATGCTGAGCCCAGGGGACACCCCGAGAGTCTGAGGCTTCACAGAGCAGGTGAACAGCCAGCAAATGACATGGGTCCCCCAGGCCCCACCCCTGATGAAGGCAGGGGGTGAGGAGTGTTGGGGGGGGTGAGCGGCAGGGGTCACCCACCTGATGAGAGCTGATGGCCAGATGGGATACATCAGAGTGCATCAGGAGTGGGTGTCTGGTCAACCTCAGTGTCCCAACTCCCCTGCCCCCGCCCCCCAGGTTTACAGCTGAGGCCCGGAGGCAGCACCGACCTTTCACCTACCTGCCCTTTGGGGCAGGCCCTCGAAGCTGCCTCGGGGTGCGCCTGGGGCTCCTGGAGATCAAGCTGACGCTGCTCCGTGTACTTCGTACCTTCAGGTTCCAGGCCTGCACTGAGACCCAGGTGAGGCCTACCCTGGGGGCCCGTTTCTGGGGGTCTCACTCCTGGGTGGGGCCTGCTACCTGGAGGCCCACTTCCTGGGGGTGGCTCCGTTTCTGGGAGCGCTCCACTCCTGGACAGCTTGTTTCTCAGGGGAAACTCTTGGGAGAATTGGCGCTTAGGGGACCCTGCTCCAGGGGGCAATTCCTTGGAAGGGGACATCATGCTGAGGAAGCTGGAGGGTCAGCGAAAGAGGGGAGACCCTCAACGAGAGGGCCTGTCAGTGGCTGCAGCATCAGGCTCAGTTATGTCAGAGACGACGAGGACGGCACAGGACAGGACAGAGTTCAGGTCTGTTAACTGAATCACTCTGTGGTGCTTGAAGACACAACAACTACTACTCCTGGGGGACCCCACTTCTGAAGGGTCACCCTGGTTCTCTGACATGCAGCCTGCGAGAACTATACCATGCTGTAGAAGGGGGTGTTAACCATAGCCCCCCACCTCCTCTCTGCATGAGTTCATGTGGGTGTGCACCAGAGCCCTGGGCGTGCTAGCTGCTGGGAAGGGGGTTCCCCCTCTTCGGCATCTCTCTGATCTTATCTATTGTGGGTTTGGCCTGTGGTCCAGATCCACCCTGTGAGATCACGGACTTTGTGGGGGCTCCTGAGCTTCTTGGAGTCTCCACCATGAGTGCCGGCCCGGTCAGGTGGCATCATCCTCAAATGGCTAGAGCCTGCCATTGGGGTGCTGAGTCCTCACTGTCACCCAAATGTGTGTCCACCCTGTAGTAGGGCCCACCTCTCACCAAGTCCCCACACTGCCCCCAAGTCCCTGGGGACAGTCACCAGGGCCATCGCTTCTCCCAGTCCACAGCCATCTATGGAGAATTGTCACTCCCATTATCCGTGGGGAGCCAGGGCTTGGAGAGAGGACAATCTGAGGGCTCTGCAGCAGGTTCCCGATGTGGTCACGTTTGGACCACTCACATTAGCAGATGCCACGTGGAAACGGAGCTCACTCATGTGCCCCACGTCCTAACCCCTCTTCACCACCCCCTCCAAGAAGCCCTGACTGCCAGCCCTCCTTTCACGGTGCCACTTCAAGGTCATCTTCACCTGTGCAAATACAGCCAACACCAACCATGTATGGCTACTCAAAATTTAAACAAAATGCACTGATGTTGTTGTAATTAATTCAGTCATTAATAACATGTACTAATTAAAGAAGCTAAAAATCTCCCATGGCAAACATAGATAGGGAGCTGCAGCACCCTACTTCCAAACCCCTCAGAAAGGGGCCATGGCTCATGGGCAGGATCCCCGCTGGCAGAGAGGCCCCTGGGCTCTGCTGCCCAGGCAGCTCAGGAAAGGCAGAACCTGTCCAGTGACCGGCCACCACCCCCACCTGGGCACAGGAGGGCTGCCCTGGCGGCCTCTGCAGGGAGTCCAGGTCCTACCAGGGTGGGCCCGCAGCCCAGTGCCCACAAGTCCTGCAGAGGTGGCCCAGTGCCCACAAGTCCTGCAGAGGTGGCCCAGTGCCCACAGGTCCCGATGGGGGTGGTCTCTCAGGCCCAATGTCCACAGGTCCCGGTGGGGGTGGTCCTTGGCCCCAGTGCCCACGGGTCCCGGTGGGGGTGGTCCCTCGGCCCCAGTTCCCCCCTCGGCCCCAGTGCCCACGGGTCCCGATGGGGGGTGGTCCCTCGGCCCCAGTTCCCCCCTCGGCCCCAGTGCCCACGGGTCCCGATGGGGGGTGGTCCCTCGGCCCCAGTTCTCCCCTCGGCCCCAGTGCCCACGGGTCCCGGTGGGGGTGGTCCCTCGGCCCCAGTGCCCATGGTCCTGCATTGACCCCACTCCCAGGTGCACAGCCAGGTTTCAAGCACCTCAGATCTCACGTGCTTTTCAGGTCCCACTACAGCTGGAGTCCACATCCGCCCTGGCCCCCAAACACGGTGTCTACATCAAGATCGCTCCCCGCTGACCAAAGAGGCTCCCTTGGGGGACAGTGCCTCCACACCTGCAAGGCTGTCCACATGGACACCCCGTCTCCACAGAGCACTGCACGAAAATCCAGGGCACAGCTAGCACTGGCCGGCGGGGAAAGGGCGTGGGAGAGCCTGGCATTCACCCGGCGGCCTCAGCTGCATAATAAAAATCTGCTCTTGAACTTGCCGGTGACTGTCAGCTCTTTCAGCCACTGACCCAAGCCTAGAGGACAGCTGACAATAAGTGACAGGGGATTAGATAAGCCACTGGGAACAGGAAGTGTGGAGGGGCAGGGCAGGGACGGGGACACCCTGCAGTGCCCATCACACTAGCCAGTAGCCTCTCCTGACAGGAAGCATGTGTCCCAGGGGACACCACCCGCGGAAGCACCTAGAACGTCACAGTGAGCTTCTCCAGGGCTGAGCCAACTCCAGACGCCAAGGTGCAGAGACGGCTCAGGTGAAACTCTGCCCTCTCAGCGACCTTGACCACATCCATTCTGCTCAGAGTCCAAACACAGGCAGCCTGAGTAAGAGTGATGGTCGAGTGCTGCGTGGCTCAGGCCAGCAAACCCTCCCCCAGCTGAAAGCCCCCTTGGCCACCAGCAGCCAAGGGACGGTGGTTGCTGGCCGCCTCTGTGAGTGGCTTCTTGGTGTCTCCACCTGTAAAACGAGGCTGCTGTCCAAGATCCAACTTGTTAGGTTTCCTGGAGCGGGGTCTGACCCAGCTGCCCCAGGAACAGTAGATCTGAATGCTGCCCCGTCGGCGCCATCCCCACCAGCCGTTACACTGGAGCCAGTGTTAGACACTGGCCATCCATCCTGTTGAGGGTCTCCCCCTTAGCTCGCCCTCCGTGTTCCCTAGAAGTATGTCTTCTTCCAAGGACTGATCCCTCCTGACTTTCAAAGTGAGACCAAGTTTCAGCACCTTGCCTCTACGCACCTGCTGTTGGGGGACCTCGGAGCCACCCCACCGTGTGAGGCACAGAGTCTGACTTCTCCCTGAGAAACACTTGAATGTGCTCTGCTGGGAACCCAGCCTGCGCAGCTGAGGGGGGACCCGGCCCTGTCCCAACCTCTCCTTGCAGGGCCTCCCCACCTGTACCCCCATCCCCAGAGACCACAAAGTGTGGCACACACCAACAGCCTCCACCCCACTCCCACCACCCTCCGGCTGGGTGTGGATTTACAGGGCCAGCGGCAGATGATTCGGAGCCAGAACAGCAGAGCCCAGTGCCTCTGCACATGTGACCAGCCCCACGGGGTGTGGGCATCTGGCCGGGCCCCTGAAGGCTGTGAGGAGGGCTCCCCCTCCAAGAGGAAGAGGCCCCACAGAGGGCCCCCCCTGGAGGCTTGCAGCATCACAGGCTCTCCACACATCCCACCAGCTCCACCATGTCACCCAGACGCTGAAGGACCACTCGGCCCGTGTCTTGTCAGTTTTTTATTTCCAGGCCTCTGTGACATCTGAAGCAGAGAATCCAGTGTCCTGGGACAGAGCCCATGCTCGGGGGGCCTCGAGGCTGCCAGAGCATGCAGCCACCTTCAGACTATGCTGGGCCGGCCGGCAACCCAGGACCAGACACCCTGACAGACATCAAGTGCACCCCACAGCCTCGCAAGTTCTCGGGGCCCAGTGACAACCGTGTTATACAATAAGCTGTTGCCACGGAGGCCCAGGACTGCAGTTGACAGAAATCCTCGAGGCTAAAACCAATGCAGGAAAGCATCTGTGGGGTTTGCACCTGAGGGGCAACAAAGCCAACAGAGTAAAACAAACAAACAATTTAAAACAGTCTTTAAAAGAAGAGCTGGGCTCCCAGCCTGCAGGCTCCGACGGGAGGCCGGGCAAGGGCACAGGCGGAGACCCCCGAGGTAAGAGCACTAAGAGAGAAGAATACTGCTTCACTGGAAGTCAGCACCCAACAGTTCATTAAAAGCTTGGTTTAAAAAATATATAGAAGCAAAATCCCCACACCCGTCAGGGAGACCCTCAGCTGCTGAACCACCCCCAGAAGCCCACACACACGTGGCCCAAGGTGGAGGTGTAGGCCAAAGCAGAGGCCGAGGCAGTGGTCTCGGGCATGTGGTCAGCCCTGTACTGGATGAGATACTCAGGGTAGACCTGGTGCTTCTCAAAGATCACGAAAATGGATGGGTCGAGCACGCTGTTGACACAGCTGTCGTAGAAGATAGCGCCCTGGCCCTCCTTGGTCGGGGGGCGGACAAAGGAGCAGTGCCCGCGGGTGAATTCGCCCACCAGCACTCGGGCCAGGAACATCGCATGGTTCTGAGAGGTAGACTCACAGTAGTGATGGGAGTAGGCGGCATCGCGGGCAAAGTAGCTTCCTGGAAGGACGTGGTGCTCAGGCCAAGGTGGGGCCGCCCCTCAACTCCACTTCTCCACTCCTCCCACCCCACCAACCCAAACACACCCCTCACCCCCACCCACTCCCCCCACCAGCCCCAAACACCACCCCTACCCCCTCTCACTCCCACACCCCCATCCTTACCTGACCCCCACCCCCCACCATGCAGACCTGTCCAGCGGGCAGTGGTCCCTGGCTCCCCCCCACCACCACAGGCCTATACCCAGTGGGCAGTGGTCCCCAGCTCCAGCCTGCAGCCCTCACCCTTGCCATAGGAGGTGCCATGGAGCCCACACACGCGCCAGTCGAAGTTCTGCTGGCAGATGGCGTCCACCAAGGCGGAGCTGGTGCCGTGGAAGAGCTGCCGCTCGTCCACCTTCCCGTCCCAGCGCTGCTTCTGCATCTGACCCTTCTGCCTGGAGTCCGAGAGAAGAGGGTGGACAGAGGGCTCACTGCCCCACAGCCCCACCACTGTCCCCACAGCCCCACCACTGTCCCCACAGCCCCACCACTGTCCCCACAGCCCCACCACTGTCCGCACAGCGCCAACACTGTCCCCACAGCCCCAACACTGTCCCCACAGCCCCAACACTGCCCCCACAGCCCCAACACTGTCCCCACAGCCCCAACACTGCCCCCCACAGCGCCAACACTGCCCCCACAGCCAGCAGGGTGAGCTGTGGTGGGGCTGCATGGAGGGTGGGGGAGAAGACCACCCCAGGACAGAGAAATGTGTCACAACCCCATGGCAGTTTGTGGAACAACAAGGAAATCTATGCCCCAACATTAGGGCCTTTGTTCTCTGAACCCCAAAGTACCAGCTTGCTGACAGATTTTGGGGAGTCCTCCAGCCCCACCACTAAGCAGGCGGGTCACTGGTAAGGGGAGACCTGGGGAACATGGTCTCCTCTGTGGGGAAAGATGGGCTCCCATCCTGGGGGTGTCCCTCCCAAGGGGACTAGGCAACCTGCTGGACAGGCCTCAGACATGAGTGCAGGTGAGCTCTGCAGACCTGTGAGCTGCACGGTGGCTGGGCAGAAAGGACCCCCTGGTCTCCAGGATGACCGGACTGTTACCAGGAACCAGGCACCTCAGGCCCCACGGTCCAGAGTGTGTGCAAGTGTGCACATATGAGAGGGAGAGAGGAAGAGTGAGAGAGAGAAGGGGGAGGGAGAGAGAGGAAGAGTGGGGGGAAGAGGGAGAGAGAGAGAGAAGGGGGAGGGAGAGAGCAGGGAGAGAGAGAGAGAAGGGAGAGAGAGGAAGAGTGTTAGAGAGAAGGGGGAGGGAGAGAGACGAAGAGTGGGGGGAAGAGGGAGAGAGAGAATGAGTGAGAGAGAAGGGGGAGGGAGAGAGGGATAAAGAGAGCGCACGTGTGCTCACATGAGCTTGTGCTGGCACAGATAGACACATGTACACACACGTGAGGGGGTGTGTGTGCACATGTGTGAGAACCTGTGAGTGTTCACACAAACCCATGCTGGCACAGACCAGACACGTGTGCACATGAGTGTGCATGTGCTCACACGAGCTCATGCTGGCACAGACAAGTGTACACACACGAGGGGTGTGTGTGTACATGTGTGAGAATGTGTGTCCACACAAGCTCGTGCTGGCAGACCAGTATACACACGTGTGTGCATGTGAGGGCTGTGAGAGAAAGTGTGTACATGTGAGGCGTGTGTGCATATGTGTAAGAATGTGTGTGTTCACGTGGACGTGTGAGGACACAAGCTTGTGCTGTCAGAGAGCAGCCAAGTGTATGCATGTGAGAGGTGTGTGTGTGTGTGTGCACACACACGTGTGTGTACCTGAGTGTGAGAATGTGTATGTTTGCTCATGTTTGTGCAGGCACAGACGTGTGTGTGTGTGTGTGTGTGTGTGTGTACACGTTCATGCTGGCACAGACCAGCCCACTCCCTGGGAAGGTCTCCAGGCCAGCACCCCGGGTGCACCGCCCACATACCACTGGTAGACTTCCCAGAGGCTCAGGTTCTGCACACGCTCGATCCCCTGAATCACACAGGAGGGCAGCGTCTGGCTGAAGAGCTCCTGGACTCTCTGGTACTCCTCCGAGGAAGGGCTGAGGGCGATCCTCTGTCGGCAGATGTGAGGGGACCATCAGGTGTGGAGCACCGACACCCTCCTCAGAAGTCCCATCACAGTGCCCTGCTCCAGGTGAACTCACCTGCCCGGGGAGCTCTCGAAAGCCCTGGGTTTTGGCTTCCCGACACATGGCCCCCCATCAGTGCATCCTCTCCGCTGAGCCACATCTGGCTTCCACACCCTGAGACTTCAAACCCTCCATCCCACACACACCCCCCCATGTGAGCCGCAGTTTCCAGCTTCTTCGTGGGAGGACGCTGTCTCTGTCTGTCCACACCCACCTGTGGGCACCCACACCTCCTCTGCTCTCGCCAACTGACCATCCACGCACTCTACATGCAGCCCCATGCCCCAGAGCAGAACTGGGCCCCAGAGCAGAACTGGGTCATACAAGCTTGCCGTTGGCTAATGTCTCGAAAGCAGACTGCAAGGTCTGTCTTCTGGGTAGACTTTCAATTAGACCAGGTGCACCACCCAGGGACTCGGTTCCTACCTTAAATCCCAGGTCCGGCAGGGCAGAAGGAGACAGGTCCCAGTGGTTGGGGATGTTCCTGGGGTCTTTCAGGCTGGTGTTGCTGCCAAATGCAAACACAAAGCACTGACATTCTGTTCGCAGATTTACACGATCTGCGGCAGGGTCTCTGCTGGGCGACCCTCTGGACTTGGTGCCACTGAAGAACTGGCACAAGGCGAAGCGCATCCGACAACACTCCCACGTGAGAACCCTCTCGCCTGGGCCTGTGTAGCCAACACCACACACAAGCAGGGAGAGACCCGATTCTCCTCCACACCCCAAGTGCTCACCAGGGCCAGGCGTGTGACTGAAACAGCACATGGTCCATGAACCTCGCCCACACTCCTGACAAGCAGAGCATGCTGGGAACCTTAACCAGCACCCCACAGAGATCTAACAGACACAGCGCACTCACTCAAACGTCACAGTGACATCAAACTCACGGGGCACCAGAAACTCGATTTGAGCTGGCGAGACACTATTCATGGTCTGTGGTTAGTCTTTTAATGTTACTACACGTTTTTTTTTAATGAGAAAAATATGCATTTAGAATTAGCCAGCTGGACTCCGTTTAGATGATCCCAGTTTTGTTGGCAACATCCAAAGCATCACAGTCAGGAGCAAGTCGATACACAGGCCTTCTTCTCTCCATCAGGCCTAATCAAAGTGTGACCTTGGCCACATCAATGTCACAGAGCTTCTTTACAGCTTGTATAATTTGGTGCTTGTTGGCCTTGACACCCACAATGAACACAAGTGTGTTGTTATCTTCTATCTTCTTCATGGCAGACTCAGTGGTCAGGGGCAACTCGATGATGGCATAGTGGTCAAGCTGGCTTCTCCTGGGGGTGCTCTTCCAGGGGTGTTTGGGCTGCCTTCAGAGTCTCAGCGTCTTAGGCCGCTGGAAGGTGGGTGACGTGCGGATCTTCTTTTTTTTTTGGCTGTGGACGCCCTTCAGGACGCCTTCTTGGCCTTTAATGCCTTTGCTTTGGCTTCAGTTTTGGAAGGGACAGGGGCTTCCTTCCTCACTTTTAGTGCCATCTTTGTAGAAAAGGCTACACATATTTTTATGCCAGAAATATGAATACATTGAATTACAGAGGGTTACATAATGCGATGGGGCGTGTCTGACGGGACAGCACCCAACAACAACAACACAATGCAAGCACACCACCTTGTCTTTCTGCAAGCACAGAATAAAACCTCAGGTCTCGAAGGCTTAGAATAAAGATGCTATGACCCCAATCACTCGCATCCTGGGTGGAGATTCCGTTCTTCCCGTGACAGAACTGCCCTGTCTCTGCCGGCAGGAGGCACGCACCCCTCTCCTAATGCCAGGGAGAGAAGTGACTCCACAATTAGCAGGTGAGGCGGGGGAGGGAAAAGAAATGAGAACAATGAGTTCATCAACGCTATCATAATTACACTAATCAATGGCAATTAACGTTGAAAAAGAGTGTGGATAAGCAATTGAATAAAAACCATCATAATTTGTGAACTTTCCTTTGACTAAAGCAGTAACTGGCTAAGCAAGGAAGCAGAGCCCTTCGGAGACGAGTGGACCAGTCTCGCCGGCGGCTGGGAAATCATCTCAACACACACCGGCTCCAAGGCTGCACATCTTCTGGGAGAGACCACTCACCATCCCGCCCACAGTGGCAAGGTGATCTGAACCAATGACCTCCCATATACCAGCCCAACACAACTGCCTGTGCCACCAGGGTTTCTCCTGCGAGTGCGTGAATCCCTGAAGCTGAGAAGGGCTGGACAGAGGGAAACTGGACAGCAGGGAGGACTGCCTGGCTGCTGCTGGTGCCGTGAGTCAGCTACAGCTCACAGGAAACCCGGTGAAGGCACTACTGTATGTCAGCATGTCTCCGAGCCTAGCGTCACCTGACTGTCCATGTGCTGTTCATCGTGACCTCTTCGCTTTTATTCATGGTTAACAGTCACACAAAGCAACTGAAAATACTTGGGTCAGGTGCACCTTAGCCTTTACAGTGACGTCTTTGCTCTTAAGCACTCTCAAGAGGTCCGTGACAGATTTCCCCGATGCAATACATCGTGTGATTTCTCCACTGCTGCTTCCACAGGTGTTGATTGTGGATCCAAGTAAAAATCATTGGCAATGTCAAACTTTTCTCCATCAATCAAGATGTTGCCTACTGGTCCAGGACTGAGGAGTTTTGCTCTCTTGGCACTGTGTAAGCCACACTGAAGGCTGAAGTCTGTGACCTTCTTCCGTAAGTGCTTCAAATCTTCCTTTTCTACAAGAAAAGTGTGTCGTCTGCATAACGTAAGCTGATGAGTCTTCCTCCAATCCCAATACCAGATTGTTCTTTTAGTGCAGCTTCTCCAGTAATTTGCTCAGCCTACACTGAGTAAGTATGGAGAGAGGTTACAAATCTGACACACACCTTTCTTGAATTTAAACCATGCAGTGTTCCCGTGTTCTGTTTGAGCGACCCCTTCCCCATCTATCCATAAGCTTCAATTAATGCTCTGGAATTGTTATTTTCATCGATGTCATCCATAATCGTGATCCACACAGGTGTATGCCTTTGCGTAGTTAATGAAAGACAAGTAAATCTCTCAGGTAGTCGTTGCTTTCAGCAAAGATCCGGCTGACACCAGTAACGCTCATTCCACAGCCTCTTCTGAATCCAATGTGCATTTCCGGCAGTTCGCTGTTGAAGTACTCTTCCAGTTTTACAAACAATCTTCGGCAAGGTTTTATTTGTGATATTAATGATATTGTTTAATAATTTCATTACACTGGCTCACTTTTTTAGAAAAAGGGAACAAATATGAATCTCTTCCAATCAGCTGTCTGTAGGAAGCCATCCTGAGTAGATCTTAGCTTTGCTAGATCTTAGCTTTGCTACAGGTAATACTTCTGACATGCAGCCCTACCCAGTCCATCTCTGGTTATGCCTACCTCTTTACCTGTAAATCAACACCTTGGGGCATGCCCCTCCCTCTCTATTGTAAACTGATAGCCTAGGGCTGGGTTCTCTGGCCATCCGCCTATTTATTGCAGAATTCATCGAATAAACTTTGAGGCTTGATCAGAGAACTTTGACTTGCCTTGTCTCTCGTGTCCCTGTCCCTCTCCCCGTCTCAATCCGCAGAGACCGGTGAACCCGCTGGCCGGTTTCAGCTGTCCATGTAGGTGTGCCTTCCAAATTTCTTGACGTAACGAGTGACTATATCTAGGGCTGTCATCTATTTGCTGAAATACTTAAACTGACATTCCATAAATTGCTGGGGCCTTACTTTTTTGGCCAAGGCCTTCAGTGTAGCTTGAACTTCCATCACCACCACTGATTCACGAGCAAATGCTATTCACTTCATGAAAGGGCTGTGTTGGCCAATTCATTTTGATACAATGACTCTGAACACACTGTCCACATCTTCTGATACTTCCTGCATCATTCAATATTTTGTCCAAAAAATCTCCCCGTGTTGCAAGTCGAGGCTTAAACCTGTTCTTCAATTCTGTGAGCCTAAGACATACGGAGCACACTCTTCTGGTTTTCTAACTGCTGCTTCACACATTTTCTTATACTTTTCTTACGTTTTCTGGGAGGGGAGGCTTTGAAGTCTTCTGTTCAAGCTCCCTTATTTCACCATTTTACTTTAGCTTTTCTCTACATTGAAGAGTAAGCTCCAGGGTCTCTCTAACATCTACTTTGGTCTTTTCTTTCTCTCCTGTCTTCTTTTTAAATGACCTCCTGGCCTTGTTGTGCCTGCTACCGAGACAGCACACAAGCTCCTGTGGTCTAGTGCTAAGATGCTGTGCTGTGATCCCTAAAGTGCACGGTTTGAATCCACCAGCCACTCTATGGGGCAAAGATGGGTCGTTCCTCCCGTGTAGTTTACTATCTCTGAAAAACCACTGAAGGGTCAGCTATGGGGTGGTTCCAGCCCGAGGGTACACAACAACATACACAAACACACAGAGCAAGCTTCTTTGGTTTGGTTGCACAAGAGAACCCAGGATGCCCAAGCACAGGGGGACAAAACACTCCCAGTGCTGAAACCCTCACTGACTGTGGACGGGACCTCTGTGGTCCATGCACTTCTCACTGACTGCGGATGGGACCTCTATGGTCCATGCACTTGTCACTGGCTAAGGAAGGGACGGACCTCTGTGGTCCACACACTTGATACCGGCTGTGGAAGGGACCACTATGGACCAGGTGCTTCTTGCTGGCTGATTTTCCACAGATGACAATGCTTTTCCCCTGGGTCTGCTGTCTTCAGTCCGGAAGCACCATTGAGGTGTGCTCAGAATCAACATCAGACGGCTTCTGCTGATGGCTAAAGCTGTGTAAGAGGTTTACGATCTTGCCCACACAGCAAAGTCTGCCTTCCCACATGGAAGGCGAGAATGGACTACCAAGGCCCCCACTCACTAAGTTTGACAGCCAGTCAGCCCCTCCCCTGCCTAGCAAGGCTGAGGTCAGCATCATGGCAGCAGGTGGAACACGGCCCACCTGTGTCGAGCACGGCCCACCCATGTCGAGCACGGCCCACCCGTGTCGAGCACGGCCCACCCGCGTTGAGCACGGCCCACCGGCACGTGTAAAAGAGCAGGTACCTCACACAGGACATACCAGGCTCGTTTCGTCTTCACATCCTGTGGGGACACGTACTTGGGTCGACGGCAGACCTTTCTGACCCTGCCGTGGCTAAGTTTCTTCTGAGTAAAGGCTGCAGTAGGGAAACAGCTACTTAAAAATAGGTCTACGCACACAGGAAAAATATTTTATAAACACAATTAAGTGGGTTGGCAAACTAACATAAACGTGAAAAGCTCAGAATTACGTCTGTTAAAAATAAGTCAGTTATCCACAGTTCAAATATTCATAACGCAAATAGGTACCCTTGGGAGACTGGATCTAATGAATAGATGAATGATTGGTAATTGGCATATCAATTATACATGAGTGCTTTTAAATTGTTCCTTTGGATCCTGTTTAGACTATTATTCTGCTAAGCAGTTTTTCCCAGCTTGGACAGAAAATCCAGCCCAGCCTGAGGCCCAATTACCACATCTGGAGCTGGTGGGTTCAGAGCGAGATGGAGCGGGACATCTAGTGAGCAGGGGTCTCGGCTCTCTGAACTCGCCACGCTCTGACTAAACACAGCCTCTGCCCCAGACGCTCACGTTCACTCTAGAAAGGGTGACGAGCCTCGCCAAGGGTGAGGAGCTACAGCCACGTGGAAACCAGTCAAGTCTGACTTCACTTAATTTTCATCTTAAAATATAGTCTTCACATAAGCTGTGATGAGCTCTGAGATTTATCCAACACTTGAGCACAAGAGTGTGGTGGCCCAGATGCAAAGCGGGAATGCCACAGGGTACCACCGTGTTCTCACCGGGAGCCCAGAGGCCAGGCTCCAAGGCCTCCCCCAGGGCCCCTGACCTGTCATTCTCATTCCCATCTGATTAGCAGACCTGAGTGGGTTACACGGGCTGCTGAATTACACAGTGAGGCATCGCAAACTGCTTTCACTGGTCTCATTATAAGCTATTCAGCCTGTGCAGAGAGGTTGACTGGACGCAAGATCCCTCCTCAGATGGGTGCTAGGAGGTCTTGGCCCTTATCTGCCCTTTAAGACGATGCCAGGACCAGGTGCATCTGGTCAACTCCCACCCACATGGCCGGTGTATGTCAAAGCTCAACTGTGCCCCACGGGGTCCCCACAGCGGGTGTTCTGGAAGTAAACACAAGGTCTTCTGAGGTCTACTCCTGGTGGACTTGAACCTGTAACTCTTCCACTGAGCAGCCGACCGAGAGCATTCACAGTCAAGTCCTCACCTGTCTGTGCCGCCCAGGGCTCCCAGGTGCAGGCAGGCCAGAAATACCTTTGAAATCTAACTCGTAGCTGTGCCTCCCAGCTGTGAACTTCAGAGTAGATGCCTGGGCGTCAGAGCCAGGTGCGCAGTATGCCAGGTAGGCCTTCTCCAACTCGGGGCTGCCGACTGTAGCCACAGGGTGCTCTGTGCCCTGGAAGGAGAGGTGGAGTGTGCAAGAGGGCAGGAAGGGGGGGAGGGGGAGAGGAAGCAAAAGGGGAGGAAAGGGGGAAGAACGGGAGTGAGAGGAGGAGGAGGAGGGTGAGAAAGAGGAGGTGGTGGTGGCAGCAATGTGCCAACTGGGACAGCGATACCACATTTCAGACGCCCCACAGGGCCACTCATGGCAGCAGGTAGGGGAGGGGCACAGAGGGAGAAGCACAGGGCAGACGTCCACCAGGTGCCACCTGCAAAGTGCCCTAGAAAGGTGGAAGCCAAAGGTCAGCAGGACAGCAGCAATGGAGCTGAGGAAGGGACCATCCAGCAACAGAGTAGAACCTGCACTGAAGGCCTTGTCACTCAGTGCGGCCTCCCTGAGACAATGGAGGCAAGGCCAAGTCCACAGGCACGGAACGTCATGTCACCCACTGGGGCCTCCCTGAGACATCGAAGGCAAGGAAGGCCAAGTCAACAGACACTGAAGGCCTTGTCACCAAGTGGGGCCGCCCTGACACATCGGAGACAAGGTCAAGTCCAGGCACTGAACACCATGTCACTAAGAGAGGAGGCAAGGCCAAGTCCACAGGCACTGAAGGCCATGCCACCCACTGGGGCCTCCTGAGACACTGGAGGCAAGGTCAAGTCCACAGGGGGACAGAAGCCTGGCAAGAGAAGGGAAGAAAGGCCACAAGGGACAGAGTGACCAAGGAACAAGAGACGTGTGTGCACACACCTGTCCAGGGACATGTGACTCTCTTCTGTCCACCCAGAGAGCATATCAGGGACCACGATGTGGAAGGCCCAAATGGTCCACGACAGAAAATGTGGGGAGCACCCCACGGGGTGAAAGATGACTGTCATCTCAGAAAAGCGAAGTGATATGCAAAGCAGCCCCTCTGAACTACAATAAGACGTCCTGCGACGTTTGCGAACACAAACCCCAGGGCCCAAGGAGGGGGTGGCGGCACCGCTGGACATGGCTGATGGTTCTAGAAGCTGCGGTGAGGGGCTGCCCTTCTCGGTCCTCCCCGGTCCAGACACACTACTGTCCCCGGCGCCGGGCTCAGGACATGACGGCGAATAAGACACAAAGCCCTGCCCTCCTGTAGCGTCCGTCACAGCCCGGTCAGAGGCATTTATTCTGGGTGCAGCGAAGCCCATGCCACCAACACTCATACAGAGCTTCCTACAGCCTGAGGGGACCACCTCTCTGACACACCCTCCATCTCGGAAAAGATGACCCTGTACCTGGTGACCCCAATACTGGTATCTCTATGTGGGGTTCCGTGCAATCTGATCCCCCACCAACCACTCCAGAGTCCCAGCCAGCCCGTTGTGACGGTGCCCACCCCCTCACTGCGACCCCACGTGTCTCAAGAGAACAGTGTTGGCCACCAGGCTCTCACGGGCTGTGATCTTGCTGGTGGTTTAGTGGTAAGGAAATGTGCTGTCAACACAAAGGCTTGTGGTTCAAATCCACCAGCTTCTCCGTGGGAGAAGAACAGGCAGTCTCCTCCTATGTGATTTCCTGCCTCTGAAAACCTGCCGGAGGGCCAGCTAAGGGTCAGTTTACACTCGACGGCACACAACAACAACAGTCTTGCTGAAAGAGCTCTGGTGTCCTCGTCCGTGAGGAGAGTTGAACTCTGGTGGCCCAAATCCACCAGCAGCTCTTGGTAGAATGGTGAGTAAACTCCTGTGTGATTTGCAGCTTCCCAACACCTGCTGGAGGCCCTGAGATCCACCAGTCCCGCCCGACGACCAGCACAGTGCATCTTACTCAGAGGAGACTTGGTGTCACGTTATCCAGGCTAACAGTCAGCACTTCAAACCCAGCAGCTGCCCAACCAGTGAAAGATTTACCCTCAGAAATCCCATGGTGCGTCACTATCGCTGGGAACTGACTAGACAGGGGTGGGCGTTGGGGTTAATCACAGACGCAGACCTCCAAGCCTTCCGTCTGTGTCACCGCTGGGTAAACAAGAATCCAATTCAGGATCAGCCATCACATGCAAATGATGTGCACCGCTCACGGACCATTGAAATCCATCTCTGACGTGTGTCAATTTACGTATACTCGCCCAGCTTGGGAAAGGTCTCCACCTTACGTCACAGAGCCTCGCACACCCATGGGCACGCACAGGTGTGCCCTTGCAGTTACCTGGTCACCAAGAGAAGCGTCTTCCACCCACAGGTCACACACCAGCGAGGAGCAAGGCCACGCGTGACCAACAGGCATCCAGCTCGCAGAAGCCAATCGTTACACGGTGATGAACCACCACCCAGATAAACACGAGCTGGTGAGTTCTGCCACACGCGTCCCGGGGGCCCACAGAGCACTGGCCTCTGAGGGTCTGCTGAGAACCCAGCACAGTCCTCGGGCAGTGTCAGGACAGCAGCCGTCCTCTTAAATCACTCACCTGTTTTCCGTACTCCTGCCAGCCGCTTTGGTCAGTCCAGTACCACACCCAGTCAGTGGTGAGGATGAAGTACGGTGGCTTGGTGACCGAGGAGGCGGTGGAGAGCCGGCGAACCGGACTGGTGCCAAGCATCATGGTGCCAAAGTCAAGGTGATCGACGAGATTGCCCAACCTGGCGTAGCTGATCCTGGAAAGGAGAGGGGGAAACCCAAGATGAAGACACAGCCTGCCGGGGAACATGCACCCAGAGCCTTCTAGAACCAAGCCAGGCCCTCGCCTTCCACAGACCCTTCTAGAACACGCATCCAGCCCTCAGCTTCCACGAGCCCTTCTAGAACAGGCGCCCAGGCTCAGGCTCCCACAGACACTTCCAGAGCGTGCACTCAGCCCACGGCTTCCCCGGGACCTTCGAGAACAGACCCAGGCCCTCGACATCCTTAGGGCTTTGGAGAGCGTGTACCCTCGACATCCCTGGAGCCTCCCAGCGGGTGAGCTGCTTCCGGGCCATCTGGAAAGTGTGGCTGCGGACGTCACCATCACAGGCACACGGGGTTGACTGCGATCTGGGGTCAAGGGGTGCCCTGCACCTCGCCTTCACTATGTGAATGGAGGGGGAGCTGGCAGCCTGTCCGTCAGCTGCTCTGCTGACCCCCACTCAGCACCTCCCTGTCAGCTCGGATCCGTCAGAGGCTCCACAGCAGGAACACAGGCTGTCCCCTCCCATGTCGTTTACAGCCTCCGAAAACCTGCTGGTGCCTCAGGGGGCAGCTCTGGCTCACAGACGAGGAGACTGAGAGGCAGTCGGGGTAAGGTCAGGACAACAGGGCCGTCTGCAGGTCCTGCTGCCAGGTGCCACCTAGTTCACCCCAAAAATGCCTTCTGTCAGGGAGCTCTGGTGGTCCAGTGGCAAAAAGCTGCACTGCAATTCCAGAGGTATGTGGTTTAAATCCACCAGATGCTCTGCTGGAGGAGGGGCAATATCCTCCTGTACCAGTCAGATCCAATTTGATGGTACACACACACACAAAATCCTTCTGTGACAAAATGCAGAGATAGCAGTGGCTCGATGTTCTTTACTGAGAAATGCACATCTGAAACTTTCACCCAAATGTCAAATTTCTTCTAAATCCTCAACACCACGAAAATGCTCCGCTGACCCATCTGGAGGTGACAATGACCAGAGTCCACGTACGCTTAGTGTCTGCTCCGAGTCGGCCCTGCACTGAGCCCTGTTCTGTATTCACGGTATGGGTTTGAACCACTGACACTTCGGTTTACAGGACAACATGTAACCCACTACCGTACGGGCGCTCCCTCCTTTCCGGCTGCTACATCACCTACAGAATAAAGTGCGGGTATGAAGCCAGAGGTAAGAGGGTGCAAAAGCCAGCAGACGCCCAATAATGCTGCCACGGAGAAACCACCAGCTGCAAGGGGCACCAACGGGAAGGTCTAGGGGTTCACAAGACTTCTCTGCAGAGAGCCAGGATCTGAAAGGCTGCCCGGGAAGGACAGCACAGGACACCGCCCAGGAAGGAAGTCGGCCCGCCGCTGTGTTCACCCTGCTGCAGGGAAATTCTCCTTCCTGACTGCTCGTACAACTCAAGGCCTGCCTCACGCACCTGTCAGGCAGACTCACACTTCCATCAGCAGAGAAACTAAGGCACCACAGGCTGGGGTTTCATCTTCAAGAAGATTTAGGAGGAAAACACCAAACCTTTCCAGGCGATTCACCTTCCACACCCTCCACTCGGGTCTTGAAAGAGCTGACACAACTAAACACACCCAGGGACCATGAGCGCCCAATCAAGTCATCTCAAGCCCACACGCAGAAACAAAGACAGACGGGACGGACAGAAGCCAGCAGAAGCAGTCAGACCACCACCATCCACAGCCGACGACCAGTTAAGCAGCATTCATACAAAGGGTTTAAAAATTAAACAGAACGGCAAAGGTCAAATGGGAAAGGTCAAGGTTAACCAAGTACATTTGAAGACAGCCTCTCGGAACGTTTCCGTCAACTAACACCTGAACTTACAATCAGAGAAGACGGGACAGATCACCTTGGAGTCAGGGTGGAACTAGTGAGCTGGGAGGCAGTGGGGAAGGAATTCCGAGAAACAGAGGTGAATCAGGGTGAAGTGAGGACTTGGCAATGTCTAAGCCAAGTTCAGAAGAAACACTGACTCGGTGGCAACTAACAGTAGAAACAACCCAAAACCTAACCTTGAATCCTACCCTAACCCTTAAACCTGGACCTGAAAGCAGATGTGCAGTGCATAAGCTAAACAACTCTGCTGACATCCACCTCGATTTCTTTCTTTCTCCTGTTTTTGCTTTCTTCATGGATGATATCCTTGATATCATCCCGCAACTCATCTGGTCTTCAAACACTGGCGTTCAATGCCTCAAATCTATTCTTTTTTGGTTTCCCCCCCATGTCTGCCAGTTAATGTGCCCATGTCATACACAAGGTTTAAAGGGTGGCACATGTCATATAAAAGCATGAACACCATAGGGAGCTCTGGTGGCCTAGTGGCAAGAAGCTGAGCTGCAATCCCAAAGGCATGCGGTTTGAATTCACCAGAATCTCCACTGAAGAAGGAGAGGCAATCTCCTCCTGTGCCAGTTAGATCTGACAAGATGGGAAGACGGGGAGGGGAGGGGAAGAAAAGAGAGAGAAAGAGAGAAAGAAAGAAGAGAGAAAGGATAGAGAAAGAAAGAAAAGATGGGAGGGAGGAAGGAAGGAGAGAAGAGGGAGGGAAGGAGGAAGGATTAACACACAATCACCATGCTTATGAACCGGAAGATGATCTTGAAATTCAAATGGAACTGATTGAAGATGATACCCTGGTTCCTACGGACTTATGTTTACTTTCTTTGGCCTCAACTTCCACTTTTTTTTCCTTTAAATTTTTTTTTCAATTTCCACTTTTGAGTAACTGACTCTAAATTGAAGAGACTGAAGAAGATTGCACTGAAGTGTCGAGAAGCAAAAGGGAAACATGGAAGTAAAAGAGCTGAACAAACGTCAAAGGGCAGCTCGGGAGGACAAAGCAGGTATTACAGCGGAATGTGCAGAGAGCTGGAGTTGGAGAATAAGAAGGGAAGAATTCACTCTGCATTTCTCAGGCCGAGAGAACTGAAAAACAAATTTAAGTCTCATGTCACAATATTGAAAGATGCTATAAGCAGTGTACTGAAAGTCCCAGAAAGCATCAAAAGATGGAGGGAATAGAGAGTCACTGTAGAAGAATTGAGTGACACTGAAAACCTTCAGGAAGTACCATATGAACAGGAGCCAATGGTAATGAAGGAGGCAGGAGAAGCTGCACTGAAGGCACTGGAGAAAAATAAGGCCCCAAGAATCCATGGGACAATGGCTTGTTTCAATTAACAGTAGCAGCCTTGGATGCGCTCACCAGTCTATGCCAGGAAATTCAGAGGACGACTGTTTGGCCGACGGATTGAAAGAGGTCTGTATTTGTTTGCATTCCCAAGAAAAGTGACCTAACTGAACGTGGAAATCATCAAACCATATCATTAATATCACATGCAAGCGAAATATTGCTGAAGAACATTAAAAAACAGCTAGAACAATACATAGATAAGAACAGCCTGCACTGCAATCCCAGAGGAACATGGTTCGAATCCACCAGATGCTCTGCCGGAGAAGGAGGCGCAATCTCCTCCTGTACCAGTCAGATCTGATTTGACGGTACACGCACACAAAATAATAAAAAATAATAATAAAAAAAAAAAAAGAACAGCCAGAAGTTCAAGCAGGATTTAAAGAGGCCATGGGATCTCAGCTGAAAGTAAGGAAAACCAGAAGGTGGTCTATTTGTGCTTTATTCACTATGCAAAGGCATTTGACTGTGTGGATCATGACACGTTGTGGCTGACATTGAGAAGAATGGGAATGGCAGAGCACTTGACTGTGCTCAGGAGGAACCTCTACCTGGAGCAGGAGGCTGTTGTGTGAACAGAGGAGGGGAGCACTGCATGGTTTAAAATTGAGAAGGGACTGTGTCAGGGTTGTGTTATCTCTCCACTACCTATTCCATCTGTATGCTGAGCAAATTATCTGAGAAGCTGGACTCTATGAAAAGGAGTGTGACATCAAAATTCGAGGGAGACTTAATCTGCCTTAATGCAGATGATACAACCTTGCTTGCAGAAAGTGAGGAGGACTTTGAAACACGTGTTGAAGATGATCAAGAAATGCATCTTTTTGGGGAGCTCTGGTGGCCTAGTGGCAAGGAGCTGCAACTACAATCCCAGAGGCGCATGGTTCGAATCCACCAGATGCTCTGCCGGGGAAGGAGGGACAATCTCCTCCTGTACCAGCCAGATCTGATTTGACGGTACACGCACAAAAATAATAAAATTTAAAAAAAGAAATGCATCTTTTGGACATAGATTCTTACCACTGGACTGGTAGGCAGCATTATGATGGTTGAAGAGGAGACTGAAACTGTCAACATCTTGTTCGGATCCACAGTTAAAACCCTTGGTACCGGGTACCAGCAGTCAGGAAATAAGGAGGCACAGTGCAGTGGGAAAATCTGCAGTTAGGGACCTCTCCAAATTACTGAGGAGTAATGATGTCCGTTTGAAGACAGGTGCATCTGATTCAGACCATAGTCTTTCCGATTACTAGCTGTGCATCTGAGAGCTGGACAATGAATAAGGATGACAGGTAAAGAATTGACGCCTTTGAGGTGGGGTGTTGGAGAAGAGCACTGAACATCCCATGGACAGCCAAGAGAACAAACCACTGTGTCTTGCTGGAGTGCTCTTTGGAGGCAAGAATGATGAGACTCTGCCTCTCATACTTGGGCGTGTTGCTAGGAGGGACTATTCCTTGGAAAAGGACAAGATGCTGGGAAGGGTGGAGGGTCGGCCAAGGAGAGGAAGAGGCTCAGCCAGGTGGACTGACACGGTGACTGCTGCAATGGGCTCTCATGTGTCAGGAAGTGGTGGGGGGGCACATCTTAGAACAGGGTTCAGACCTTTTATTCATAGGGTCACTATGAGTTGTACTCAAGCTGACAGCACCTAACAACAACAACAACAAACTAGACAAGTGTTGCTTGTGTAGATACAGGGCACCTGAGTTCCTGGATCACCACTTGTGCTGGCATGTCCCAGGTCAGGGCCTGATCTGGGTGCCTGGTGCATTTTCCCCACTTACTTCTCACCATCACATGACACAGTGCAGCATGTGGGGAACTGGGACAGGGGGTGAGTCTTCTACTCCAGTGTACCCGGTAAGTTTGAATGGGCCTAGCTGGCATGCGGAGTGCAAGGCTCTTTCACTGTTAAACAGAATTTGAACAGGTTTTTATTATCCTGGGCTTTATTAAAACGCAGTGACCAGGCATTAGTATATTGTAAAGCAATGGAAGGCTTTGGTAAACCTAAAACAGCAGGATCTGATGGGCCTGTTGCTAAGAAGCTGCACCGCAATCCTGAAGGCTTCAAGCTTGAATCTGCCGCTTCCGGGGAGAAGGATGGGCAGTCTCCTCTCATGGGATTAACTGCCTGAGGGTCATCTACGGGTCAGTTCCAAGTGACAGTGCACGACAATAATGCAGCCACGAAGGCTAGAGTGTTCCTTACCACACTCTCACTCAGACACACCACAAAGGCACTCACATGACACGGGTTCTTATCAATATACGCTGATAAGGTACCATCGACCTTTTCTGACCACAATACAACACACTGGAAATTAAATAAACTCATCTGAACTGTGTTTACAAATAATCTATACATTATTTACTGCCTATAATTTAAAATTGGTTCTTTTAAAAAGAAAAATAAGTGAATTAGTAAACTTCTGTAAGGATGATGAAGATGAGAGGGACAGAAGCCACAGTAAATGTGGTTTGGTTTTTCAAAAGAAAAAAAAAGGACCCTCCACCCCCCCACCCCCAAAAAAGAGTCCTAAAAGGGATATAAAGGCAACTGTATAAAACGGAATTTGAAAGTAAATAAAGTCCCACAGAAATACAAATTTATCAACACTGACTCAAGAAAAACTAGTCAATTCAAATGGGCCTATGAAAATTACAGGAAAACTCAATTTTTTCAAATCTTGCCAGGAATTAGACATTGTAGTAAATCAGGTTACACACTGCAGCCTTCATTACGGATCGCATCTTAATGTCAAGGAAACAAAGATCCTCACCGCTGACCTGACGGGCTCATCTCACGATGCTGTGCAGTCGAGCATGACTCACAGCGACCCTGTGAACCAAAGGCCTGAAGCCTTTCTGTAACTATCATTTGTCAAAGTTCATAGTTTCCAGAGGCCTGTTGTTTAGGACGTGGACGCTGCTCCTGCTTCCAAACGGATGGAGAAAAAGGCTGAGACTATCAACTACTTCAAAGCGTACTTGGATCCACAACCAACCCCCCGGCACGAGCAGTCAGGTCAGGAGAGGAAGTGCGCTGGGGAAGTCTGCAGGGACTCTCCAAACTATCATGGAGCAACGATGTCGGCTTGAGGCCTAGCTGCAACGATTCAGCCTTTGTCTTTTCAGTCACTGCTGTGCCTCAGAGAGCCGGCCAGTGACTAAGGACGACAGAAGAACTGATGCGTTTGGGCCGTGGTGTGGAAGAGTACTGAATACCCTACGGACTGTCAAGAGCCCAAGCAGATACATCTGGGAGAAGGCGCAGCCGAGTGCTGCTTGGAGGCAAAGATGACAAAGCTTTGTCTCCCTCACGATGGGAATGCTGCTCGGAGAGCCTGCTCCTGGGAGAGGAACATCATGCTTGGAAAGGCAGAGGGATGGTAAAGGAAGCCAGTGGCAGCGGGCTCGGCGGTGTCAGGGATTAGGAAGACGGCACAGCACAGGCCAGGGTGCAGACAGGCTGTACACAAGGTCATTGTGAACGCCACTTGACTGAACAGCACCCACCACCAACAACAGAGACTCAATCAGGAAAAAGATCTGTTTTCAGAGCCTATCTCTGAGGTCAGTTAGCCGTCTGTTCTTTGGTCTTATTGCCTCGATCTTCAACCGACAGCAGCCACACAGGGAGGAAGTACACATCCCAGCTGGTTTCCAAGGCTGTGGGCTTGACGGCAGCAGGACCCCAGGCCTTTCTCCTGCAGGGCAGCTGAGGAGTGAACTACTGTGTAGCTGGGGCCTCCGCTCCACGTGCACGGGGTGTGCTTGTGAGAGCGATGGTCAGAGGGGAGTGTGGGTGTGTGTATGAGGGAAAGATGAGAGGTGAGAAGTCAGAGCATGAAGTGAACACACAGGGGTGTACACCTCCGTGGAAACGTGGGTGTGAGGTGCATGCACTATGTGGGTGCCCGTGTCATACATCTGTTGTGTCTGAGGATAAGGGGGGATGCATGTGGTGTAGACATGGGTCACATGCATGTGCTTACACTGTACGTGCGTATGATATGTCTACGTGGGACGTGTGTGTGGTGTATACATGGGAGGAGGAGGCATGGGACGTGTGTGTACACGGCTTGTGTGTGGTGTATACATGTTAGGAGGAGGCATGAGACGTGTGTGTACACGGCTTGTGTGTGGTGTATACATGGGAGGAGGAGGCATGGGACGTGTGTGTACACAGCTTGTGTGTGGTGTATACATGTTAGGAGGAGGTGTGAGACGTGTGTGTACACGGCTTGTGTGTGGTGTATACAAGTTAGGAGGAGGCGTGAGACGTGTGTGTACACGGCTTGTGTGTGGTGTATACATG
>NW_006399805.1:9951212-9956571 GCF_000299155.1 Elephantulus edwardii
TGTGGTGTATACATGTTAGGAGGAGGTGTGAGACGTGTGTGCACACGGCTTGTGTGTGGTGTATACATGTTAGGAGGAGGCGTGAGACGTGTGTGCACACGATTTGTGTGTGGTGTATACATGTTAGGAGGAGGCGTGAGACGTGTGTGCACACGACTTGTGTGTGTGCTGTATGTACGTGCATAAGCCTTGTCCTCAGAGCCCCTCCCACTGACCTGTGCTCTGCCCTCCCACCGGACACACGGACGTGCACCCCCAGAGCAGAAACCACGTACCCCTCTTTGTGAGGATTGCTGTAGGCCTCTTCAACGAGCTCCATTTTATCCAAGTCCTTCCACGTGTCTCCATCCCTGAACTGCCAGCGATAGGGCAAATGGAAGTGGACGTACTGGCACTGGTCTGAAACAACATAAAGAGTGAGGCATCTGGACAGCACGGCCGGCCGGAGGGCCTGGGGGTGCCCACTGGCATGGCAGCCGTCAGGGGCTCGGGGGCAGGAAGGAAGATGAAGCATCTCAGGCCGTGTCCACGGAGGGACAGGTCATCTCTTGTGGAGGAGGACTGGGCATTGGTGGCCACATCAGGAAGAGAAGTGCTGAGCTGGTTTGACTTTTGAATCTTACAAAAATATTACATCCACGGCCATTAACTCAATTCAACCAACACGGTCCCTCCCTCGGGCGTCCAAGGCTGTCAGTGCTTGAAGACGAGTGCCCGCCTTTCTCCTGCAGGGCAGCTGGTGGACTGAATGCTGACTGAACGGGCGGTAGTGAAAGCCGCCAGCAGAGAGTACCGTAAAAATATAGTACGCTTCCAAAATCTGTTCCTCACCAAGGGCGAAAACAGGTACAAAGCAGTGTGCTCGTGCTACCACAGAGGGAGAGTGAACATAACACACACATACACACACACACACCTGTGTGCAGGTACAAGGCAGTGTGTGCGTGCTACTGCAGATGGGGAGTGAACATAACACACACCTGTGTGCAGGTACAAGGCAGTGTGTGCGTGCTACTGCAGATGGGGAGTGAACATAACACACACCTGTGTGCAGGTACAAGGCAGTGTGTGCGTGCTACTGCAGACGGGCAGTGAACTTAACATGTACACCTGTCACAGGTACAAAGAGGTGTGAGTGTGTTACCGCAGACAGGGAGTGATGCGCACACGCACCTATGCACAGGTAAGGCCCACCATGCTGCTGGTGCCACAGGGTCCCTGGTTCTTGGGGACCCAGCTGACAGCGGGACTGCCCCTCAGTTTCTTGGGCTCTAAAATCTAGGGGAGCAGAATCCAGGTCTTTCTCCCAGTGACTATTAAGTGGGGATTGAAGCACCCACTTTTCCATGGGGAGTAAGGTGTGTAACTGGGGCCCAGGGCTGTGAATACACAGGGCTGGCGGCGCTGCCTCCGGCTGAGAAGGGGTGTGAGGGGTAATGACTTCCCATGACTCCCCTCTGCAGATGCTCAAGACACCTGTTGGTCAAGAGGATCAATAAAACGAAGGCTAGTTAATGTGATACTGAATAGTATTAGGATTTCCTAAAGTCTGATTATCTCAATGCCACCTCCTTCTTGGAGCCTCTGGGCAGGAGGGGTCACTGTGGAGGAAGGTGAGATGGCCCAATGGGGTCAGGCCAGCAAGGTCCAGCAGTGCACACCCCTCGAGTTCCAAGGCCAAACCAGCCCCATGGGGCTACCGCTCCAGAGTGGACAGAGCCTGGTGTGGACTGTGGACGGAGCTCACCATGGGGTGTGGCCAGAGCCTGGGGTGGACTATGGGCAGAGCTCACCATGGGGTGTGGACAGTATGGTGTGGACTGTGGACGGAGCCCACCATGGGGTGTGGACAGGGCCTGGTGTGGACTGTGGGTGGGGCCGGCCATAGGGTATGAACAGAGTCTGGGGTGGACAGGGCCTAGTGTGGCCTGTGGGTGAAGCCTGCCGTTGGGGGTGGACAGAGCCTGGGATGGACTCTGGCCAGAGCCCATGGTGCAGTGTGCACAGAGCCTGTGGTGGGCTCTCTCTACCAGGCCTGTGGACTGCACAGGGCATGCGCCCAGGAATGCCAGCACAAAGGCTGGACCAGGACCAAAAGATAAGGCCAAGCACGGTCCAAAGGTCATGCCAAGCTGTTCTGTGCCACCTTGTCAGACACTGAAGACGTGACCATGGTCAGCAGCAAAGTCTCACTGGGCACGTCAGCGCTCACACACAGCGTCTCTGGAATCAGAGCACAGGTCACAAGGCCCAGGGGTCAGGGGGCGTGCCCACTCCTGAAGAGAGACAGGGCTCAGGGAGGTGCTGGGGGCCCCACCGAGTTCACATTGGGAAGTCCACAGACTGGACAGTGCCCATGGTGGCCACCTCAGCCGACGGCGCTGGCCTCGGGACACAGCCCTGGTCCCCGCTGCCGCACCTCCCTCCTCCTCCTCCTCCTGTCCCCTTGTTGAATTTCTCTCCCTCATTCTAGCGTCCCTAGCTTTCTGGCCGATTCACGACATCAAGATGACCCGGGAGACTGTATGGCCTCTCTCCTTCCTCCTGAGTTCCCTAGATTGTAGACAAGATGGAGGAGTGACCCCAAAGGGGGAAATGAACACAGTCCCAGCAAACAACCATCCTAGAACAATCCCACCACAGGGACGGACCCACCGTCCTGACGGTGGGACGGCTACCCCCACACGTTCGCCAAAACACAGAAAGTGAGGCCTGGGGTGCTCAGAACTGCATGCAAACAGCATCTCAACAAACCCTCAAAAAAGAGGATGTTTAAAATACACATTTTAAAAGCCAAAAGTACCTATATAAGGTCCAATCCCAAATCCCCAGCCATCAAAGGACCCTGACTCCAGATGGCCCTGCGTCACAGAGAGGAACTCTTCCCCAGGGTTTCTGAGCTGCCAGCTTTGTGGCCTTTCTGCTGTGGGTTCAAACCATCAAGCTTTGGGTTAGTGGTCAAGCACAAACCCTCAGGACCCACAGGGGCCCCACATATGCGAGCAGCGATGGGACACAGTCCAGGGGAGGGGCCGCACAGGGGGCTGGGGTGAGCACAGAGGGTGGGGTGCACGGGTGCAGTGAGGGGTGGGGGAAGAGAGCCTTTTGGGGAGGCGGGGCCAGGGCGCAAAGTCTTGTGCTGGTGGGGGATGCAGTGGCCGCGTGTCTGGGGGCTGGGTGGGGGTCCACGTGGTGGGGGAGTAGGGTGGCAGCCCCCCACAGCAGCTGTGTGACTGGGGCGCTCTGCTCCTTGGAGTTGCCAGAGAAGCGCTTCTGACAGATTAAGTTTACTCCCCTAGTCGGGTGTCAGGTTAAGCAGCAGGTCACCCAGCCTGTCCCCTCCCATCAGCTGCCATCAGGGAACATCGGTGGGGGAATGGCCACGACCCTGCACCTCTCGCCATCACTATCCTGTCACCTGGCGCTGCACCTGGCTGTGGTGACAATCAGTCACATTTTAAGATGAAAATTAAAACAGGCGCATGAGCCGCCCGACAGGAGAGCAGCCGCGGCGGAGAAGCAGAGGCCCGCGGTGCGACAGAGCGGACTGAGCCTGCGTCCCCACAGAACCAGAACCAGAACCTCCACCAGGGCCTGCGGGAAGACCCCTGAGCTGGCAGGAAGGGAGCTCTGTAACACTGGCCCGACCCGCGAGCACACTCCAGAAGTGTCCTGACTGAGCGGATACTCCTGTAACTTCCTAGCCTCCCCAGTAAAACCCCCTAACAGCGGGAGAAAAAGTGAAACAGGAACTTGGGTTTTTGAGAAGTTACCCAGCTTGGGGAGGCCCTTCCTCAGTCAAAGCCTAGACTAGCAGGAAGGAAAAAAACAGGTTTTGTGAAAATACAGACCTGCACCTACACTCGGAGGAGAAATGTCTGACAAAAGCAGGGGGGTGGGGGCTGTGGATCAACCCTGAAAACCCCGGCTGAACCCAGCACTCACCCACAGAAGCTAGCTGCCTCCTCCACGAGGTCCCCGAGCCACCGTCACCCTCCACACACGACCTGCTGTCCTCAGCCTCCCCCTCATGCAGGGCTGTGACCCCACACGAAAACAGCACCATGCCACCGTCACCCTCCACACACAACCTGCTGCTGCGACCCCACACGAAAACAGCACCATGCCACCGTCACCCTCCACACACAACCTGCTGCTGCGACCCCACACGAAAACATCTCCATGCCACCGTCACCCTCCACACACGACCTGCTGTCCTCAGCCTCCCCCTCATGCAGGGCTGTGACCCCACACGAAAACATCTCCATGCCACCGTCACCCTCCACACACGACCTGCTGTCCTCAGTCCGTCCCCCCTCATGCAGGGCTGTGACCCCAGACCCACTGCATGAATGAAGCATTCACAAGAACTGCCTTACAATTTGATTTTTAGAAATTCAGGAACAGCCCCACGATTCCCTGCACGCGCACAGTGCCGTGCAGCCCTGGTCCTGCCTGGTGTGGGTACACACGGGCCCCAGGGGCTCCCGCACACTCACCCTGGAAGCCGCAGCCCTTCCAGACGTGGTACAGGCAGATCTGCTTGTTCTCCTCTGAGCTGGCCGTGCTCGAGGACCCAGCCGGCGACGTGTCTTTTCTTTCTACAAAGAAGCACATAGACATGCTTTGTCCCTCAATCCTCCTGGACAGGCCGCGGGGGCCCTGGGGGCAAATGAGAGAACAGAGCCTGGGGAGTTTCCCCAAACCACATGAAGGGGGAATGGGGGTGCTGAACAGCCTGCAGGCAGATACAGACACATGGAGGCCGGGGGGCCCAGGAACCCACGGTCACAGAGCTGCTGCCCATCCCAGGACGCTGTGCGGTCCTTAGCTCCACCTGCCCTCCACTCAAACCATGAGAAAACTTGTAAAATCACAAGTGTCGTCCACCCCACTCAGACAGACTGACCAGCGCCTGGGACCAGCTCGGAGACACGTGGACACCCTAAGAGCTGTCCCATCTGTGGGGACACCTTTAATAAACCATATTGTTTAAAAAGTATTTGTTTGTGAATTGCTGGAGACTTTGGACGGTATAGACAGTTGGTATGCGTGGCTGCTAACCAAGGAGTCACAGGTTTGAGGCCACCCTAAGGTGACTTGCAGGGCAGGCCTGGGGACACGCTGCTGAAACGCATATTTGCCAACCCTGGGGACACAGTCTGCTCAGGCGCACACGGCTGCCTGAGTCAGACTCAGCCCCAAGGACACAGCGATTTGATGGATTTATATTTTTATTATATATGTACTTAATATATATGTATTTTTATATATTTGTTTTTATATTTTATCATTTCCATTAAGATTTACAGAGACTTTGGATTTCCATTCATTCATTGTTGCACTTTTCTCCCTGCCC
>NW_006399805.1:9956671-9963250 GCF_000299155.1 Elephantulus edwardii
GATATACAATCACTCCCCCCAGGTGCACTCCACTATGCAACCTTCATTCTGGACTCCTGTCATGACAATAATACCTAATCACATAACCCTTTTAAACAGTTCTCTCCCTCATCTGTTTCAACGCAGTGTACATTATTTATCCCCTCTTTCTCAGTCTCCCCTCAACCTCGATGTCGGTCCTGTTTTACAACAGTGGCACTATGCAGTATTTGTCCTTTTGTGACTGATATATTTCACTCAGCATAATGTCCTCCAGGGTCACCCATTTTGAATAATATTGCATGAGTTCCTTGTTTTTCAATACAGCATAGTATTCCACTGTGTGAATATACCACAGCTTCTCTATTCGTTTGATGGGCACTTAGGTGGTTTCCAACTCTTTGCTATTGTGAACAAAGCCGCGATAAACACGGGTGTGCATATATCTGCTTGGGTGGCAGTTATGGTTTCTTTGGGGTGGACACAGGGATTTTTAAAGAACTATTATAAATCATGCTCTGTTCTGAGGACTGCTTGTTGGTCAAAGTAAAGGTTTCATATAAGCACGATCAAGTGTTCTGCGATTCCCATTTTCCTCAAGGTTAGCCACAGTTTATTGTGATCTACACAGTCAAGTGCCTTTGCTTAGTCAATGAAACACAGACATTCCTCTGGTACTCTCTGCTTTCTGCCACCAAGATCCATCTGAAATGAGCAATAATGTCCTGAGCGCCACGACCTCTTCTAAACCCAGCCTGTATTTCTGGTAGTTCCCTGTCAATGTACTGCTCAAGTCTTTTCTGGGTAATCTTCAGGAGGATTTTACTAGTGTGTGATATTAGTGATAATGGTCAATAATTTACACACTCTGACGGGTCACCTTTTTTTGGGAATGGAAATAAATATGGATCTATTCCAGTCAGCTGGCCAAGTAGTTGTCCTCCAGATTACTTGGCACAACTCAGTGAGCACATGCAGGGCAGCATCTGTTTGCTGAAATATATCAATTGGTATTCCATCATTCCTGGGGCTTTATTTTTTTGCCAAGTCCTTCAGAGCAGCCTGCACTTCCTCCTTCATCACCTTTGCCTCTTGTTCATATTGTTTCTTGAAATTCTTCTGTGTCAGCCAATTCTTTTTGGTACAGTGACTCTGTATACTCCTTCCATCTGCTTTTAATGCTTCTTGAATCATTCAATATTCAGCCCACAGCATCCTTAAGCTTTGCAACTCATGGCTTGAATTTATATTTTAGTTCTTTCAGCTTAAGAAATGCTAAGCGAGTTTGTCCCTTTTGATTTTCTGACTCCAGCTCCTTGCACATTTCATTATAATGTTTTGCCTTGTTTTCGTGAGTAGCCCTTTGAAATCTTCTATTCAGCCCCTTAACTTCCTGATTTCTCCCTTGACTTTGGATTCTCGGCACTCCAGTGCGATATAAAGTCTCTTCTGATGCCCATTTTGATTTTTTCTTCTTCTTTCGTAGTAATGATTTCTTTGCATTCTTTGTGAATGATATTCTTGATATCTTCTCACAGCTCATCTGGTCTTCATTCATTAGTGTTCAAGGCTTCAAACCTATTTCGGAGTTGGTTTTTAAATTCATGGGAGACAGACTCAAGGTCAAATTTTTATTCTGGTGGATATCATTTACCCTTCTTTAGTTTTAATTTGAACTTGCATATGAGCAGTTGATGTTATGTTCCACTATCAGCACCTGGCCTAGTTTTTACTGCTGATATTGAACTTCTGCAACGGTTTCTTCCACAGATGTAATCAACTCCTGTGCATCCTGGGTCAGGTGAAATCCATGTGCATAGCCTGCATTTATGTTTCTTATAAAAGGTATTTGCTATGAATAAACCATTGGTTGTACAGAATTCTATCATTCTATCCCCAGACTCATTTCTGTCACCAAGTCCATATTTTCCAACTGCAGATCCTTCTTCCATATTCCCAACTTTTGCATTAAAGCTTGATTACTAAAGCCTCTTGTTTACATGTTACCCATGCCCTTTCAATCTGTATGCAGAAAAGATCATTCAGGAAGCAGGGCTCTGTCAGGAGGAATGTGGCATCAAGATTGGAGGAAGACTCATCAATAACCTACAACATGCAGATGACACAACCTTGCTTGCCAAAACTGAAGAAGACCTGAAGCACCTGCTGCAGAAGGTCAAGGACTGTAATCTTCAATATGGATTGAAGCTCAACATCAAGAAGACAAAGATTCTCACCACTGGGCCAATTAACAGCACCATGATAGATGGAGGAGATTGAGGTTGTTAGTAATTATAGTTTGCTCAGATCCACAATCAACACTCTTAACACCAGCTGTCAGGAAAGCAAAAGACAAACCGCACTGGGAAAGTCTGCTGTCATGGACCTCTCCAGAGTGAAGAGTAACAATGTCAGTCTAGATACAAAGGTGTGCCTAATCCAGGCTATGGTCTTCTCAATTACTTGTTATGTTTCAGAGAGTTGGACAATGACTAAAGAGGACAGAAGAAGAATAGATGCCTTCGAGCCGTGGTGCTGGAGAAGAGTCCTGAACATACCATAGACTGCCAAAAAAGCAAAAAGGTCTGTCTTGGAGAGGGTGAAACCAAGTCTGTCCTTGGAGGCTAGGATTTTGAAGCTCTGCCTCACTTACTTTGGGCACATGGCCAGGAGGGACCAGTCCTTGGAGAAGGACATCATGCTCGGAAGGGTGGATGGACAGCGCACAAGAGGGAGAGTCCGGATGAGATGGACTGATACAGTAACTGGGGCGATGGGTGTTGGTGTGTCAGAATTAGTGAGACTGGCTCAGGACAGAGAAGGGTTCAGAGCTGCTGTACATAGGGTTTCTATGCATCACAGGCGACTCAGTGGTACATAACAACAACAACATGATAGGTTTGGAAGCACGAGTGGCATCCACTTCCTAAACAACATGGCTCTGGAAAGTCTATGCACTTTGATAAATGTCAACAGTTGTAGAGAGGCCTCAGGCCTTTTGTTCACAGGGTCGCTATGAGTTGTGCTTGACTCAAAGGCAAACAACAACAACATTTAAACCAAAGGCACGGAGCTGGAGTCACTTCTCACTGTGAGTGACCCTGCAGGACGGAGAAGTGTCCCGAGGGCTCCCCGGCCTCGGTGGTCATCACAGGGGCACGCTGCTGCCTCTCTCCTGACCACGGCTGATGGTTTGGATTCGCCAACCTTGTTCCTCGGGTTCTCAGGTCTGTGCAGCAGGGTGCTTATGACTCTGGAGACCCTCAGTGAATGAGGGAGGGGCCTGCACTTGGAGAGGGAAGACCGGAACGTACAAGACTTCTCTGGAATTCTAGAACTTGCCAGACTCCTCTGGAATTTATGCTTCACCCACACCAACTGCCAGTGGCATGAACATAATGACTGATGCCCATCTATGACTTAGAGTCTGTCTTTACAGTTGAAGGGATTCCACGACTCTTCAACCAGAAGGAGTGGATGTGCCCCACATCAGACAGCGGTTGCACCCTGCCCTCCAGCTAGAGGCCAAGGCCCCCGGGCCCAGCCCCTCAGCACCCTGGGCCTCACCCTGGGCCTCCGGCGTGCCCGGGTTCTTGATGCTGTGCGCGTTCCGGTAGATGTTTGGCAGCCTGCGCACCAGGTCGGGGCTCATGCCCAGCTTCTTGAGTTTTTCCAGCGTCTCGGGACGGGAGAAGTCGTGGGAGCGCTTGCAGCTCACGCCAAACTTGCAGTCCCCCTGCAGGAAGTACTGGCAGAGGTGGAGCTTGATGCACTGCCTCTCGAAGGTGCAGGAGCCGTAGGGCCCGTCCCCCTTGTTGTAATGGAGACAGATCTGTGGGGGGGAAGACAAAGGCCACCTCAGGGGGCTGCAGGGGACAGCATCTGGGGAGGAGAGGGCCCCAGGCCAGAGCTGTGATCCCACCACCAGCCGCAGGGGCCACAGAGCAGGCTGCACAGTCATTGCAGGCTCTGGTGGATGGTCAGAGTGCCCTTGTTTAAGGGAGGAACTGAGGAGAGCAGGTGGCCAGAACCAGCCAGTCCACGGGGAAGACCCAGCCCAGCAAGGCTCCCTGTGTGTCCTTTCAACCATCTACCCCCGCCCCAAGTGCGGCCCCGTCACGTCTCCGTCAGGGCCAGGGTCAGGGTCAGCGTTAGGGTCAGCCATGCTCACCTCGGGCAGGAGCCAGGGGTCATTCTGGAACAGCAGCTGGCAGAGCTCGCTGTAGCTGAGGTGGTCCACGCCGTGGGTCCGCAGCACGCCCAGGTTGTGCTGGGTCGACAGGCTGTGGCCATTTCGGCACTTCTTCCTGCAAACAAGCAGTGCTGGCCGTCAGCCTTCAAGACGATTTTTCTAGAACACTTCCTTTTACAAGCACCAGGCAGAAGCCAGTACATCTATAAAACGTAGAAACTTAATCTCATCTACAGAGGAGGAGACGGGATGTGTCGTTTTCCAGGGCCTAAGACAGTGCCTCCCCCAGGCACAGGATGGGAGTCACAGGTCAGAGGAGGGTCTCCGCTCACGCTCGCTGCAACCAGAGGAGGGGGCTCAGCACACAGGGACACCTGAGGGCAGGGTGAGTAAGCACAAGTGTGCAACACTTGTCAAGTCGGAAATGACCCGCCGTTGACCCTTCAGTGGGTTTTCAGAGGCAGCAAACCAGGAGGAGGCTGTCCATTTTCCTTCACTGAACAGCTGGTGGATTTGAACCATGAGCCTTACAGAGACAGACAGATATCCTCAGACACACACACCCCACCCAGGGATGCATCCAGTACCCACACACATACATGCATACAACACACAAGGTACAGACACACACACGCACACATATATCACACAAGGGATACAGAGAAAGGTGTCAACCACACACACGTGCATACAATATAAAAGACACACACACATCACTCAGGGACACTCACAGGTAGACAGACTTGTGTGTGCTGATACACACAAGCAGACAGCTGTCCACAGACACACATACATGGATACAACACACAAGGTACACACACATTCATCACAGAGGGATACAGAGAAAGGCATCATACACAGACACAAACACACATACAATACAAAAGATACACACACGTGCATACAATATAAAAGATACACACACAGCCATGTTCATCGTGGCTTTGTTCACAATAGCAAGGAGTTGGAAACAACCTAAGTGCCCATCAACAAACGAATGGATAGAGAAGCTGTGGTATATTCACACAACGGAATACTACACTGCACTGAAAAACAAGGAATTCATGCAATATTATTCAAAATGGGTGAGCCTGGAGGACATTATGCTGAGTGAAATCTATCCTCATAAAAGGACAAATACTGCATGGTGCCACTGTTGTAAAACAGGACTGACCTTGGGGTTGGAGGGGAGACTGAGAAAGATGGGATAAATAATGTATACTGCATTGAAACAGATGAGGGAGAGAACTGTTTAAAAGGGATATGTGATTAGGTATTATTGTCATGACAGGAGTCCAGAATGAAGGTTGCATAGTGGAGTGGACTTGGGGGGAGGGATTGTATAACAATGAAAGAATTTTTCTTTTACTTTTCCAAGAGGGTAGTGTACTGGGGGGGGGGGGGGGGCGGGGAGGGCAGAAAAGTGCAACAATGAATGAATAGGGGGAAAAAAACTATAAAAAGCATATAAAACATACAAGTACACATGCATGACTTAGGGATACACACAGATACGGACTCGTGTGCGTACTGACACACACAAGCACACAGCCAGCTCCCCGCAGACACACACGAGCACACAAGGGGCCGGAGGAAACGTGCTTCTCTCACCGAGGCTGGCACTTGCTCTGCCCCACCTCCACTGGTCGAGCACACTGTGCCCAGCCTCCAGCCCTCATCAAAGATAAGCCTTTATACGACTGCCTGGGTTGGCAGACCCGGAAGTACCAGGCAAATACCAGCCGCCTGACTCAGACCTGCCAGAGACAGGTCACCTCAGAGCCAGAGGGAACACAGCCCTGCCCACCAGGTAGCAGGCAGGGGGAGGCAGCCTCTCCACCAGGAAGGGGGACACGGCCCAGTGGAGCCAGGTGCCCCAGGTATCCTCACAACCAACCTGCAGCGGGAGCTGCAAGCCTTCCCACCCGACCCCCACACCCCACCACCTTAGAGACAAGGTAGCCCAGACACACCTGCCTGCTGAGGTCTCCACGCTGTGACTGCACAGAAGTGCACAGACCGCCTCACTGCTCCCACACAACAATTTTAACCACTGACTTTCCTTTAGCTGTCCACAACCTAATCCTCTGTGCCACCAGGACTCCCACGGACTCCCCGTCACTTTCATTCACTCGTCACTCAAAACCACCAGCTTCCCTCAGCCCTCGGGGATTGAAAAGCACACGAGAACCTGACCCTGAAGCACAGGGCCATCCAGCAGCAGAGCCTGGCCTTACGCCTGGCCTTACTCCAGCATCTCAGAAAACTGTTTCACTCAAAACTGCCCATGATAAAAAACAAGGAACTCATGCAATATTATTCAAAATGGTTGACTCTGGAGAACATTATGCTGAGTGAAATATCCCAGTCACAAAAGGACAAATATTACATGATGCCACTGTTGTAGA
>NW_006399805.1:9963935-9970986 GCF_000299155.1 Elephantulus edwardii
GGAGGAGGGTAGAGAGAATAGTGCAACAATGAATGAATGGAAACCCAAAATCTCTGTAAATGTTTATGAAAATTAATAAAATATAATTATAGAGAAAAAAAACCTGCCCATGACATGCACACACATGTTTATTGCAGCTTTGTTCACAATAGCAAGGAGGATACCTTGGGAAACAACCTAAGTGCCATCAACAAACAAATGGATAGAGAAGCTGTGGTATATTCACACAATGGAATACTATGTTGCACTGAAAAACAAGAAACTCATGCAATATTATACAAAATGGGTGGGCCTGGAGGACATTATGCTGAATGAAATATCTCAGCCACAAAAGGACAAATACTGCATGGTGCCACTGTTGTAAAACAGGACTGACCTCGGGGTTGGGGGGAGTCTGAGAAAGATGAGTTCAATAATGTACACTGCATTGAAATAGAAGAGGGAGAGAACTATTTAAAAGGGATATGTGATTAGGTATTATTGTCATGACAGGAGACCAGAACGAAGGCTGCATAATGGAGTGGACTTGGGAGGGATTGTATAACAATGAAAAAATTTTCCTTTCACTTTTCAAAGAGAAGAGCAAACTGGAGGGGAGGGATTGGCAGGGAGAAAAATGCAACAATGAGTGAATGGAAATCCAAAGTCTCTGTAAATGTTCATTAAAATTAATAATAATAAAAAAAACACACAAGAGAACTTTCAGAAAATAAAGAACATGTAAGAGTACAAAAAAAACAAAAAACCCCAACCCAACAACAAATCCAAAAAACCTGCCCATGAGGATGTCACAGCCCTGACAGCTTGGGGACCACGATGGACCAAGTGCCCATCAGGGAGCATGGAGAAAGTACCAGAAAACCTCCAAAGGAACCAGCACCCCTGGTCACCCCATCTCAGTGAAAGGACATCCTCCCAGTACAGGCCTCCTCGGCCCCTCTCATCCCAGGCAGGAAGGACACAGGTGATTCCACAGTGGACCACAGTACCAGGTCAGCTGTGCCAAGACCACCACAGCCAGACAAGGAGCACCTGGGCCAGGGCATGCTGGGGAGGAAGCTGGGGGACGTGGGCTGGAAGCCAAAGCAGATCTTTACATCTGAGGACAAGCCAGACAAGGAGAGGAACGAGGACACTTAGGGAGAGGCGTGGAAAGTGGTGCCGTCAAAGCCAGACGTGCTGCTAAACATTCAGAATGACGGCACCCCAAGGCTCGCCTAGGCGCTCCTGTGTTACCTCCTTCCACCCTCCGGGAGGCTGTGAGCCGGGCAGTATCATGAGGAGACTTGGACCTTGGATGGAAAGCAGCTTGCCCAGGATCACCCGGAGCGCCAGGGCAGAGCCAGGATCTGGGCGAGGTAGGCTGCCCTGGACCAAGCACCCTCCTGCCTCGAAGGGACCTGAGATCCCTACCAGCCCAGAGATCTCCTTCTTTTTTAAATTTAATTTTATTATTTTTGTGTGTATGCCATCAAACTGGATCTCAGTGGTACAAGAGGAGATTGCCCTCCTTCTCCAGCAGAGGATCTGGTAGATTCGAACTGCACACCTCTGGGATTGCAATGCAGCTTCTTGCCACTAGGCCACCAGAGCTCTCCGAGATCTACTCCTGCACTAGATGCCCTGGGACTCTAGAAAACAAGCCGGTCACAGGGGAAGCGCAGAGGACAGCAAGACGCACGCCCCACGGGGCCAGAGGCCGGGGAACACGGTCCAGAAGTTCCTCCCGTCAGGCCTGAGGCCACTGTCCTCACGTGCCACCGGGTCATTTCCAGTCACGGCACTGACCTCTCAAACTCCGCTGTGCTTAGGCAGCTGGTGACGCCTCAGTGGCATCCATCCCATCGTGGGTCTTTCTGGTTATAACTGACCCCCTATCAAGACCCATGTCCTCTCGGGACCCCGCGGGGTAACACATCCAGCACACGAGACGCAGTCCCGTCCTCCCTGCTTCCACAGAGCATTCCAGTGGCACGTTTGGAGACCCCAGAATATATGGGGTTTTTTTCTCTCTGCCAACACCCCAATTCAAGGATATCCACTCTTCTTCAGACTTCCCTATTCATTATCCAAAGTTCACACGGATGTGAAAGAAGTGAAAAATATCTTGGCTTAGGTTAGGCACACTTGAGTCTTCAAAGAGACAGCTTTCCTCTTTTAACACCGTAAAAACGATCTTGTGAAGCTGATATTCCCATGACAAGACATTATTTGATTTCCTGATTGCTTCCTCCCAGTGTTGACTGTAGATCCAAGTAAAATCACATCTTGACGCCAACACTTCTCCCTCAGTGACAGCACTGCCTGTTAGTCCAATTGTGAGAACTGTTCACTACATGTCGACCTCTCGTCCATCCTGAAAGCTGTGGTCTCTGTTCAGTAAATGCTCAAGTCACTGCTTTACACAAGTCAGGGTGTGTCACAGGCTGCGGGTGAGTCTTCCTCCAATCCTAATTCTTCGTGTAGTCCAGCCTCCTATAGCTAAGACTCAACTCTTCGCTGCCCAGCCGTAATCAACTCCTGAATGACCCTCCGGTGGGTCCGTGGAGGTTAAAAATCATCCAAGAGGAGACTGGCTGTATTTCCCCTGCACAGTCGCCGGTGGGGTCTAGCCTCCAGGGAGAGGCTGCCTTCCACCGTGTGACTCCCTACAGGGTCCAGCAGGGTTCCCAACACACTGACGGGGGACGGTGACACGATACAACCCTCATACACAACTGTCCTGACAGCCAACCCCTCGTTCTGTTCCAATGGCCGCTTCTTGGTCTATATGCAGACCCTACATACTTATTCTGGAATCCCACACACAATTCCAGAAGTGCACATCCTGAATTCTTATTCTTACATTGTTCCCTAGACTTCACTATGGTCTGCACAGCTGAATGCCTTTGCACTGTCAAGAAAGCACATGGAAACATTCCTCTGGTCTCTTTAGCCCACAGCCCTCCGACATCAACCATGACACTCCCCCATTAACGGCCTCTTTTGAACCCTGGCTCACATTTCTGGAGGTTCTCTGCCTAGGTGCCAGTGCACCCAGTCTTTCATTATCTTTATTTCATTATCATTCTTTTTCTTGCGTGTGGTATGATAATGTTTACCATTCTCCACGTTACATTAGATCGCAGTGTGGTATGATAATGTTTACCATTCTCCACGTTACATTAGATCGTCTTTCTTTAGCTAGGGCACAGATTGAAGCTCGGCCAGTCAGCTGGTCAGGTAACTGTCCACGAATTTCTGGCCACAGACTAGTAAGCACCTCTGCTGATCATCAAACATGTAAAACAAAACCACTGGTGCCATCTAGCTCCATAAATTCCAATATCTAAAAAGAAAAAAATCCAGTATCTAGATGCCCAAGTAAAACCTGGCCCCCAGTGTAGACGCTAACCTGAGAACTGGGATCATAATTTTACACGAGGGAGGTCTGCCTGAGAAGCAGGCTATCTGGTCATCTGCCACTTGAGGAGATGCATCTGAGAACAGGGCTCCACAGTTCTCATCGAAGAGGGCTCACCGAGCAATTGGAGGCCACCATTATTTTACCACATGAAGTGTGGCCTGAAAACCCAGTCCCCTGGTTCTCTGATCACATGAGAGGGGACGTCTGATAACTGGGCTTCCAACAGTATTTCACTGCATTAGGGGAGTTCTGACACACTGGGTTATTCGACCATATGAAGAGGGTTAGCTTGAGAAATGGGCTCACTTGTTGTGTTACCACATTTCAGGTAGGGGCTAGGCTGCCGATATTATTTTACCACGTGAGGGGGCCAGTTTGGGAATGACGCCACCCTCAGAGAATCACTCTTCCCCACACTCGGAACTCTCCCCCAGATTACTACAGAGACATTCCCCTCCTCAGGCTCCAGAAGATGCCCATCTAGCTACGTCTAAGCTCGCTCCCAGGGACAGACAAGGTTCCCCATGCCTCGCATCAGTTGGGTGAGGAGACAGCTCTGGGGCCACGGGATGTAGGTAGGAGTGTGTCTACCACTTCCAGACTGACTCATGCAGCGAGAGACGTGTTCCCCACTGGAACCTGACACAATAGGCTGGCTAAGGACTCCTGGTCCCCAAGAGTTGTGGGGCAGACCTGAACCCCATGTTGGTGTGTGGGCCTAAGCAACGATGTGATAGGAAGTGGGGGAGGGAAATTGAAAGAGGAAGACAAAGCCACAGGTATGCGCACCCTCCCAGGTAGCTGGCCAGCTTCCTGTGTCCCCAGCCCCTGCTCTCAGATACCACACACCACAGTGAACCATGCCTGACCGCTGCTCCCCTCACGTCCAGTGTCCCCAACACCTTCAGGCCAGGCCCATCAGCATCAATTCCACAAATCTCAGGGATCAGCACATTTCAGAGCAGGTGCTAGAGCTGGGAGACGGCGAGCTGGGGAGAGATGGCGGGGTCCCTTGTCCCTCCCCAAGGGCTGCATCTAGTGTGGACACCACCTCACGAAGACCTGTCCACCCAAGAAGGAACCAAGGAAAGGCCGCCTGAGGAGAAAAGTCAGGAGCTTTCCAGAACAACAGTGGAGGGCAGGCAGAGGCTGGTTCCTAAGGGACCTTGTTAGGTATCAAGTCTTTACTGACGCAGGTTTTCCGAGTCAGTAAATCACACGGAAGGAGACTCCCCGCTCACAGAGAGCAGCTGGTGGATCTGAACTGCAAGCCTTCAGGTTGATAGAGCAGCCTCTTAGCACTGGGCCAGCAGCGCTCCCTTAATGGACCTTAAGGGCAACGTAATTGCAGCTGAGCAGCAAGGCTAGGCAGAGAAAGTTCTGGAATGTGGATCCACAGCCCTGGGACTCACGAGCCAAGCCGTGTCCTCGGACAGCTGGCCACTCCACCCCGCCACAAGCCCCGTAAGTGCGCCCTGGGGGCACGCAGGGGTGCCGAGCACTCCGTCTGCGCTCCGCGGGTGCAGGGCGTGCTCGGGGCGCCCTCCCCGTCCAGGGGCGCTCACCCGGTCTTCTCGATCTTGCAGTCGCCGTAGAGCTGGAACTTGCAGAAGTGCAGGTCCGCGCACACCCCGGGGCAGGCAGACAGGCGGCACAGGCGCAGCGCGGTCACCGCCAGCACCACGCGCACCGCCCGCTTCCCCGAGCCCCGCTGGGCCACCGCCAGCCGCTCGCCCCGGCACAGCAGTGCCTCGAGGGCCCCCGTGTCCACCCGCAGCCGCCGCCGCAGCTCCTCCAGCTCCAGGCTCCCGCCCGCCGCGCACAGCGCCTGGGTGGCCTCGGCGAGCGCCTGCGCCATGGCGGGGCGCGGGGGCAGCAGGGTCCTCCCCGAGGGCGCCAGGGGTTCAAGACCCCCACGTGCGGACTGCAGAGGTCTCAAGGGTCTTCGGGGTACAGGTCGCGGTGGTTCTCGGGGTGCGGGTCGCGCGCGTCTGGAGAGTGTTGGGGGACGCCCAGCAGGGACGCCACTGAGAGTCCGGAGGACCGATGCCCGCACGCTCCACCGCGGACCGCCCGACAGCCGACAGACGGACGGCCGCGCCCACGGGGCGGAGACCGAGAGGGAATCGAAACCGAAAGGCGGCGGGAAAAGCCCCCCGCCCCGCCCCCCGCCGCAGCTGCGCAGGGTCACGGCCTCAGTGCCCGCAGCTGCGCCCCGCGGACCAACCGGCCCCGCGCACCGGCCACCGACCCCGCGCACCGGCCACCAGCCGCGGAGGGAGCGCTCGACGAAGGCTCCGCGGGCACCCAGCCCGCACCGCGCCCGGGAGGCAGGCTCACCCGGGGGGCTCCCGGTGTTGGGGCGCCTGGAAGGAGAGCTTCAGGGCTCACAACCCAGCCAATCCCAGCGGCGCCTGGAAGGAGAGCTTTGGGGGCCTTGCAGTGACGGACATCTAGAAGTGAGCTTTGGGGACGGGGGCGGCCTGAGGACTCACACGCAGCCCGCACTGCCAGGTTCACAGTCCCCCAGCCAACCTGGAAGAGCCACCACAGTGACCCCTAAAGTCGTGGAGGCACCAGAAGGGCCCACCTGGAAGGTGAGATGGACGCGGTGGGCTTGGGGACTGGCAGCCCCGGGCCACATAGAAGGGACGTCCTAGCTGTTAGCGACCCTAGAAGACTAGAACTGACCCTCAGGGTCTCCATGGTCGGAATCTTTACAGACTCTTTGAGGGATGGGCCGTCTCCTGCCTTGCGATTATCTGCCTCTGAAAACCTGCCAGACGGCTCCAACTCTCTGGTGCACAACAATCTTGATGGAAGCTAACAGCCACCTCCAATCTTACAGAGCAGCTGGTGGGTTCAAACCCCTGACCTTGCGGTTAGCAACCAAGCCATTTTAACCACCTAGAGAACCTCAGGGAATTCTTGTTCTGAGCTGACCCAGCGGGTTTTCAGAGAAGGTGAATCCCACGGGTGGACCGCCATATGGCTCAGGTGCTGCAGCTGGTGGGTTCGAACGTGCTCAACCCCTTACCGTTAGGCCAGCTGTAGATGTTACTCGAGCACGAATTGCTGGTGGAATGTAAATTTTGAGAGTCCTTTGGGAAAGCAGGTCAGAAATGTTGGGTGCCCTGCAATTCAGAGACTCCTAATGACCCGTGAGCAGCTGGGACCTCCCTGCTCCACCTCCTCCTCTCCGCTAGCCCACCTGTATTAGCCGCCCCCTCGGTGAGGGTCTTCTCTCTCTTGCCGACCCTCTTGCTGCCTTTCCCAATGTTACGGCTTTTCCCAAGGTCTGGCCTCTCCTGATAAAACATGCCCAGAGTGCATGAGACGAAAATCCAGGAATGGCTGTTAAAATTGTAATATGTACATGAGCAGTGACATCACCATCTTTCTTCTCGAAATCTCCAGGAACTGAAAAAGCGTAGGCAAGGTGTGCACAACAGGTGTTTCTAAGGCAGAAGGTGGTATTGGGAGTAACTCGACTGATGATTCTGAACAGGGATACGGCTGTGACACTGCGTTACCTAAATCCAAATGTGCTCAACCAGGAGAAGATAACATAGATGAATGGGACCTTCTAAGACTCAAATCCCTATGCACATCCAAAAACTTCTCCAGTAGGGTAAAAAGGGAAGC
>NW_006399805.1:9972236-9975651 GCF_000299155.1 Elephantulus edwardii
ATGAATGAGTGGAAGCCCAAAATCTCTGTAAATGTTTATGAAAATTAATAAAATATAATTATAGAAAAAAAAAAATCCAAATGTGCTAAGAAGGCCATCCATGATAGACTATTACATGGAAAAGAGCTGTACAGAAATGTCTAACTCTAACGCGGCTGGGCGTGGAATGTGGGGAAAGCTGGGGAAGGGAAAACCCAAACTCTCCCATCAGCACAGTTGTGGGAAGTGGAGGGGAAGGACTACGAAAGGGGGTGGGGGAAGAAAAGAAGTGGGAATATTGAGATAGAAGGAAAAAAATGTGTAGGTACAGTAAGTATTTAAATATAAAATTATGTCATTATAAAAGTGCAAACCTGCGCTAATTGTAATCTACACTGTACAGATACGAAACTAGAGAATAACAGAAATGAAAATTGATTTCATAATGGGATGGAGTGATAAACAGTTTTTTAAATTGTTTAATAGATTTAAATTGTTTCAGTGCTTTGGGAATCCCCTGATGACACAAGCGGTTAGTGTTCGACTACTAGCCAAAAGGTTGGCAGTTCAAAGTCACCCAGAGACATCTGGGAAGGCCAGCCTTGTAGTCTGCTCCTAAAAGGTCACAGCTATTGAAAACCCTATGGGGCTCGTCCGCCCTGGCCACACAGATTGGCATGAGTCAGGACTGTTAACCAGCTACCCACCGAATGAGAATTCACTCAGCCAGTCATGATAGAGTTTGGAATTTTTTATTTTTTTTTTTAAAAAAGCACATTTATAAGCCAATTCTGAAAAATAAACGCGTGAGATTGGGAGGCTGGCACAGTAGGACCTCTGAAAGTTTGCCCTCTCATAAAAACAATGAAATGTGGCCAGGACACCAGACACTTCACCACCACCACCACCCCCAGGTCTCTGAAAGTTACCCAAAGGCTGGGAGCAATCCAGAGAGGGTTTATTCACGGATTGTCAATGCACTGAGCATTATGGAATTGTCACTTATTCTACTCTTGTGTCCCCCTCCCAACCCATGGCAGCTCTGACCACTGTGACGCTGTGAAATGCCCAGGACTGGCCCTGGAGGAGCAGGGTGGCACTAGAACACCCTCGACGGCAGAAAGAACACTGATTATTTGACCTGTCCAGTGTTTTATTTCCTAAAGCCCCACCCAATCAAAGGATTTGTCTTTTTTTAACCTCACTCAAATTAGCTCAGTGCTAAAGGCTTCTTCCCAGGAGCTGTGAGATGTTTTCCCAAATGCTGGAGGTGATAACAGTGGGACAAACGGTGGTGGAGGTGCCAGCTCATTGGCTCAGATCCTGACTCGGCTGAGAACAGAATGCTGGTGACACATCACCCTCCCAGTCCGCTGGGCGAGGCTGCTGCTGCTTCCTGTGTCATCCCAGCTGAGGGGCTTCTTTGTCCCCGGCCCTCTGCTTGTCCAGCGTGATGTCGTGCAGGGACTGGTCCTTCCTGACAGCATTCTCAAAGACTGTGAGGTCTTTGGACCCATGGCTCCCCATCTTTGCTCCCAGCCTGTGCAAGGAGTTTAAAACACTGAAGAATGAGATGCGCATTGTTACTGTTGGTTGCTATTGATGCAGACGTGGGTTTTCTCGGCGTGGCATCCACTTCCTGAACGGCAAGCCTCTGGGAACTTTGATAAACGGTGATGGTTGTGGAAGGGCTTCAGGCCTTCTGCTCATGGGGTCACTATGAGTTGCGCTCACTCGAAGGCAATCAACAACAGCACCCGTGAATAAAGACCCAACAAGTTGTGGGATGACATCAAGGATATCATATATGAAGAAAGAAAAAAGTCTTTAAAAACTTACAAAAAGGAAAGGTGGGTGAAGGGAAAGGCAATACATAAGAGGTTGATTAGACAGTTTTAATTACATTAATAGATGGCAATTGTTAGGTGTCTTTGATTCAACAATGACTCCCTTTTGTTATGTGCCACTGAGTCACTTGTGACTCATATCACCCCTATGCACAGTATCTCTGAACCCTGGCCTGTCCTCTAACCCTGTCCTGAGCCGGTCTCACTACCTCTGACACACGTACCCCCATACCCTAGTTACTGTATCAGTCCACCTCATCCAGGATCTTCCTCTCTTGCACTGTCCCTCCACCCTTTCAAGCATGATGTCCTTCCATGACAAGTCCCTCCTAGCAAACTGCCCAAAGTATGGGAGACAGAGCTTCAAAATTTTCACCTCCAAGGAGCAACTTGGTTTCACCCGCTCCAGGACAAATGTCTAGTGACCTTATAAACAGATGAGAACTTGGCCCTCTCCTGTGCTGGTGACTGTCACAGTCATCGTGGTGCTCCGTGTCATTGAACGGCATCTTCTCTTCCACTGACCTTACACAGAATGGCCTTTTCCAAGACTGACTTCTCTTGACAACATGTTCAAAGTGTGTGAGACAGAGTTTGCCCATCCTTGTTTCCAAGAACCTGGCTGTCTTCCCTCCAAGAGAGACTGGCTTGTTCTTTGGCAGCGCGTGGATATTCCAGACTTCCACATCCCAATTCAAAGGCATCTCTTACCTTTTGTCACCCAGCCTCCAAATGCATTGTTACTATTCCTCCAGGTTGTAATCTGGAGATGGAAGAACGAAGTCAGGAACCACACAAGCTGGTGAGGAACAGCTTGAGCAAAGGTTATTGGAAAAAGTACAGAAGGAAACTCCCACGTGTCTGTGGGCTGCGCTGTTGAGGGCTTTTACAGGGGTAGCCAAGCCTGTGTAGCTCCTTCTCCGTAGGGTTGGGCCTTCTGCATTTTGCCATGGCCTTGTGGCTAGTCATCAGGGCTGGCATGCAGGCTTCCTCTGCTGTTTCTGCTGGAGTGGCCACGTAAGCTGTTCTTACAGATGACAGAAGTCAGCACCTTCTCTGCTTCCCCCGCTGCAATGACGGCTAGTCGCCTGCTCCTGTGTCACCTCCTTGTGGATGTGAGTGAAGGCTTCTCCCTGCTGTGGGACCTGCATCACCCCTTCTCTCTGAGCGTTCTGTCAGCCTCTTCCCTAACTGTCCTGTCCCTTTCAATGCCCCCCTCTGGGATGGGAGCCCTAACTGCTGATAGGGGAGTGGGTGTGACAGCATAGCTCTATCTGCTTCCTGCTGCAGGGTCCGTGGTTTGTGAAGAGCACTTAGACGCCGCTGGTGGGAGCTGATTCGAGGGTCCACACAACATTGGGGAGCTCATCCAAGATTCCATGTCCAGGACTGTCTGTATCTCTTTGAATCAGCATCTTTTTCTATTGGAAATAGTGAAGTTTGAAGATAGAATTTGGAAAGTGTGTTAGAAAGACAAGATCTGGTGCAACCACTGTGGAAAGCATTGTGGCGCTTTCTCAAAAAGTTGCAAATAAAGATACCATTTGACCCAGCAGTTCCACTACTGGGAATATACCCTAAAGAGACCA
>NW_006399805.1:9976569-10046831 GCF_000299155.1 Elephantulus edwardii
TTAAACTACTTTTTCTTCTGAAAGAAGTACCCCTCTTACTATCCTTCTCCTCGGTCACTGATTCCCCTGGGTTCGTGTGGTTTCTACGGCCGCTTCCTTAGTTCCTTAGGGACGGAGCGAGTGTGTCCTCGGGCAGCAGGCAGGAGAAGCGAGTGTGCCCTCAGCACAGGACACAGGCTCCGCCCAGTTAACTGCACGCCCTTTAGGAGTTTTATCCACATGTCTGGCTCTTGAAATTTCTGAAAACCCGTGGTTCATTTTTTTCCCTCTGTAGGCCGGTAAGTAGAGCATCTTAATAAGTTGGTAACAGAAATAGTTTGTATCGTTAACAGACAGCAGAAAAATAAGAGTTCAATCCTTAGCACCCACACAATAGCAAATGAAGGAACTGTGGAGATGGGCAGATGTTCCTGGCATGGCCCCCGGAAAGCCCACTGTTGTATTTCCTAGGAGAGGGTAGACTGGTCTTGTTAGAAAGCTGTCTCCTTTTCCATGACTTGTACGAAGTATCCCATACCTTTGGGTTTATTTGTGCTTGAAAGCTTCTTGAGAATGTCTATTTCTGGGTTTTTCTCTTAAGAAAATACTAGTACTTAGCCAGCAAGCTTTGTCCTTGTAGAGTCTGCTGCTGGTCGCTCAGGCATGTAAACGAGGCTGGGAGGCAGAGCTATCTTGAATTCTGCAAAAAGCCTTAAGGCTAGAGATTGGGTTTTGAGGTTATTCTTTGTTTACATTTTTAACTTTACTCTTTGAGTGGGGAAAAGGCCTTGAAAGGTAGTGGTGGGGTTGGCCAGGAGAAAAGTGCAATGATGAATGAATGGAATTCCAAAATTTCTGTAGATGTTCATTGAAATGAAAAATAAATAAATGAATTAAAAAAAAAAGAAAAGGTAGAGTGCTCGCTTCAGCAGCACATGTACTAAAATTGGGACGATACAGAGAAGATTAGCATGGCCCCTGCGCAAGGATGGCACGCAAATTCGTGGAGCGTTCCATATTTCTGTACTTAATAATAAGTGATTAAAGACACTTCTAACATTCTGTGTCAGAAAAAAAAAGGTAGAACTGAGCGAATCACTTTTTCATTAAGCAAGAACTCGATGACACGCTCTCTCCAGGTTCAGTTGGTCGAATGGGGATCTGATTCCTGTGCTGCACGGTGCCCTGGGCCTCGTGAGCGGGACTCAGCGGGCACCCCCATTATTGCTGGTGTAGAAGTCGGGGCTGTGGCTGGCCTTCAAAGGTGGTCAGCTGCACGCTTGGGGAGAGTCTGGGCGCTTTACCTTCCAATGACCTAACCGTTCCTGTTTCTGCAGACCAGGCTCAGTCCTTGGGGGCCCATGGCAGTCGGGGTCCCCAGGATGGATGCTGAACCCCGGAGCGAATGTGGGGGGGCCCCTGCATAGCCTGCCCAGGGGCCAGGCCTGTGTTTCCATCTTGTTTAGTTTTGTCCGTCTGATCTTGGTTATGGAAAACGCTGAAAGGCTTTCCACCGAGAGGCGTCTGTGGACTCAGCTCCAACCTTCTCGGTTTGATTTAGTTTTTATTCTGTAACATGCTGTAGTGAGTGTCTCTAGCCTCCTTGGAGGGTAGAGAACTTGTACAGGGAAGTGGAGAACGGTGAGTGTGGGAAGTTTTGATGGTTATGTTTTTTCTGAGTATTTCTGCCTGGTGAGTATCTCAGGCTAACTGGTCTCGTTCTCAAGGTCCCGAGACAGCTTCTATTTATGTGCTAAAGTCACTCATTCTTAGCTTTGACTTACAGGGTAAACAGGCTTTTGCTTTGAAAAGGAAGATTACCCCCCCCCAAAAAAAACAACAAAAAACCCCAACAACAAAAAAAAAACCACTTCCGGGCTGCTTGCAAACTTCTAAGGTCACTTAATTTAGATGCAGCTAAGCACTGTTACAGAAGAACACCATCTTTTTCTCTTCCTACTGCCTAAGTCAGTGTGGAATCATGCCCATTCTTTAGAAGGCTTTTTTAAATTTCATTGTTGCACATTTTCTTCCCCCCTCTCCCAGTGCAGGTGCAATGGTCCAGATTGTTGTCATACGTAGAAGGCCTAACCATATACTCCTTTTGGACAGTTCTTCCCTCTAATGCTGTGTTGTTCATTATCTATCCGCTCTTCTCCTGTTCTCCTCTCAACACCCCCCTCACTGTCCTATTTTATATCAGTGGTGGTGTGCAGTATTTGTCCTTTTGTGCAGAGCTGTTTCGCTCTGGGCTCCCCCACATGTGTGTTTTGTGAGCTCACTGTTTTTCAGTGCTATGTAGTAGTCATTGTGTGAATGTACCATCGTTTTTCCATCCGTCCATTTTTGAGGGTCACTTGGGTTGCTTCTTTCTCCCTGCAGCAGTAAACATGGGTGTGCAGACATCTGTCTGAGTCAAGGCTCGGGTCTCTTTAGGGTATATTCTCAGTAGTGGAATTGCTGGGCCAAATGGTATTTCTATTTCCAACTTTTTGAGAAAGTACCAGACTGCCTTGCATAGTGGTTGCACCATTTTACACTCCCACCAGCAGTGAGTAAGAGTTTCAATCTCTCCACCATCTCACCAACATTTGTTTGCTGCCCTATTGATCTTTGCTGCTGTTGCTGGCGTGAGATGATACAGTTGTTTTGTTCAGAAGGCTTTTTAAAGGACAGCTCTTAGGGATGGACTATCAGGAGTGGGAGGGGCCATCGCAGGCTCCAGTGTCCCTCCTTCAGGCTTGTCCCTGCTCCACCTACCCCCATTACCCCAGTCACTGAATCAGTCTATCTCGAGGGTCTTCCTCTCCTGCACTGTCCTTCCACCCTCCCAAGCATGATGTCCCTCTCCAAGGACTCGTCACTCCTTGTAACATGGTCAAAGTACGTTAGACAAAGCCTCAGAATCCTTGCCTCCAAGGAGCAGCCTGGTTTCACCCTCACTAGCAGCCCATGGTATATTCAATACTCTTCTCCAGCACCACAGCTCAAAGGAATCAATTATCTTTCTATCATCCCTAGTCATTGTCCAGCTTTCTGGTGCATAGCAAGTAATTGTGAAGACTATGGCCTGGATCAGGGGCGCCTTAGTCTCCAGACTGACATCATTGCTCTTCATTGCTCTAGAGAGGTCCCTGACAGCAGACTTTCTCAATGCAATTCATCTTTTGATTTCCTAGCAAACTAAAATTGTTAACAATCTTAGTCTCTTCATCTTCTATTATGATGCTGCCAATTGGCCCTGTGATTCATCTATGTTTTCTTGATGTTGAGCTTCAATCTGTACTGAAAGCAATAAATTAATAATAATAATACAGCAAAAGGTTAAGCTGGCACCTTGCCAAAGAGAGACTACTTACAAGACCCCAAACCAAGGCAGTCTCACCAGGTTCCCACTCTCCTGGGTGTCACCCCACCCCACCCTGTAGGAGGGCAGGCATGCCCTGAGCGGCCACTCCTGGAGGACCACCCTGTGCCCCTCCTCCCCCCACTGACTCGTGGTTGACTGTCCTGTTTGCTCCTGGGTCTTGTCTGTGTAAAATCTATTTTTAAAATTTCGCTTTAGGTGTAAGTTTACCCAGAGAATCACTTTCCCAGTCAGTAATCTGTCCATAAGTTGCCCTGTGATTCTGGTTACAGGCCCCGCACCCCAGCAGTATTTGGTTTTCATCCCATTTGCGTTGATCCCAGTCCCCAGCCCCTTCCTACCTTCTCATTGTTGCTTTGAGGCAAATGCTGTCCATTTGGTCTCGGCTCGGTTCTTTGGGGCACATTCTTCACATGTCATTGTTTACTTCATGGCCTATTAGGGAGAGCTCTGGTGTTCTAGTGGTAAGGAGTTGGGTAGCCAACACAGAGGCACGAGGTTCAAATCCACTGACTGCTCTAAGGAAGAAAGATGAACAGTCTCCTCCGTGTGATTCAGGAGCTCTGAAAACCCCTGGAGGCTCGGCTCAGAGCTGGTCCCACTTGAAGGCACATAACGCAACCCTTACTCAGGAGTCCTGTTGGAACAGTCGGTTAGGTGTTGGGCCAGTCACCAAAATGTCAGAGGTTTGAACTGAGGTCCAGCTGCCCTGCGGGAGGAAGGGAAGGCTGGCGGCATCCATAAAACTCTGTCCTGGAAAGCCTGTCTTGGCTCTTGTGCTCTGTCCTGCGGTCACTGTGAGTGCGGACTGACTCCGGAGCGGTGGGCCTATGACCTGGTTAAACAGTGGTCTCTGGGAGTGGCTCCAGTGCCCAGTTAGTGCCCGGTCCTATTAGTGCGGCAGTCTCAGCGCCTCTTCAGTCCATTCTTGCCTGCCCATGGTAGTCATGTGGGCCAGTACATTTGCTGGCATCTGGTCATTCTTGAATGACAGGTGTGAAGGAACCGGACAGAGCAAGACAGAGTGGACACTGTGTCACTGTCCTCAATGCCCATGAATCTTCCCTCGTTCATTCCTTTAAGCAAATCAGTGAGGCAAGCGGGCTCATGTGGAGACAGAGGTAGGTGAGTCATCACACGAGGCTGAGGGAGGTAGACGTGTCACACACAGGAAACAGGGAGTTAGGGTGTCACGGGGAGAGAGGTGTGTCACACAGGGAGCAGAGAATAAGGGTGTCACGGGGAGGAGGTGTGTCACGCGAGGAGACTGAAGTAGGTATTTCACACAGGGAGCAGGGAAGAAGGGTGTCATGGGGGGAGAGGTGTGTCACGCAAGGAGGCTGAAGTAGGTGTGTCACACAGGGAGAAGAGTAAGGGTGTCACAGGAGGAGAGAGATGGGTTCCACGGAGCAGGAAGCAAGGGTGTTACAGGAAGTGTGTCATACACGGAGCAGGGAGTAGCGGTGTCACGGGGAGACTGAAGTAGGTGGAAAGTGTGTCACAGGAGACAGACACGGAATCACACACATGAAGAAACTGAGGTAGGTGCTGAGTGTGTCACACATGGAGAAACTGAGAACTGAGGTAGGTATGGGTGTCTCACATGGGGAGACTGAGGAGGACAGGGGTATCTCATGAGGAAACTGAGGCAGATAGTGTGTCACACAGGAGACTGAGGGAGGTAGGGGTGTCTCCCATGAGGAGACAGGGCAGGGGTCTCACCATTTAACTGGGTGCAGGAGGTGCCCTTGTATCACAGAGTCTGACAGATGGGATCAGGTGTGATGGGGGTGCCACAGGTGTCCAATCTCCCCCAAACCGAACACCAGCAGTGGGCAGCATGTGAAGAGAGCCCAGAGGTTTAGGGTAACAGATGGTGTTGTGGGAGTGCCATCCCAGGCTCAGAGCCCACCAGGGCCTGAGTGAACTAGCCAGTGACGCCCCTTCCTGTCAGGCAGAGCTGATCTAGTCCTGTCAGGGGTGAGATGGTGGCGAGGAGGCTGGCTGGGCCGGGCCTGTACAAAGGATAAGGGCAGAATTCCCAAGACAGGCTGGACAGGGAGGTGAAGCAGGAGACTTGGGGACAAGGGCTGCTCAGTGCTGTGTGGACAATGATGGTCAGCGGCCAGGACAGGCCTGTGCCCAGGACACAGGTGTAGTACAGCTCAGCATGCCCAAGGGAGCTGCTCCGTTACAGACTCTTCTGCCCCAGGTTGGAGGTGCCTGAAGGAAGCCCTGACCGAGTGTCCTCACACGCTCCTGTTAATTCTGCCGACTCCCGCCTAGAAAGCAGAGTGGCCAGGGTTGAGTGAGCCCTACCACGAGTTGGTGACGTTCTGCAGGGGCATCCCAGGAGGGCAGCAGGTTCGCTCCCTCCTCCTGCCCTGAGGGTAGGCCCAGGAGGGCAGGGGACAGCGCCACTCTGGCAACTACCTGCAGGACCATCTTCAGGCCTGGGGGAGGGCGTGCACGGGGTACCTCTCCTTGCACCCCCACACACACTTGGGAGTGTCATACGTGGGCAACATTCTGGAACAGTGCTCATCACAGACCCTTGTCACAGCCCTCCTCCCCAGGGAGGTGGGTCTGGGGGCACCAGCCCTGCAAAGCTCAGCTTCTCCAGCCAGTCGAGTGTTCAACCTGAAACAGGTTCACGAACAGCTCTGGGAAGATGTCCCCGTGACGGACTGAGAGCTCTCTCTCCACCCTGTGGAGCTGCCTACCCCAAACGCTGAGTTAGACGAGATTCGTGATGACGGATGAATTATCCCCAACAGAAGCTGGGAACCACTTCTTGAGTGGGGCCAGCCATGACCTGAGAGAAATGTAAGTCTGAGATTAAAGGAGAATGAGGAGGTCTTCTAGTTTTCCTACAGAACTCTTACATGGTGAAGCTCTTGGTATTGTCTAAATGCAGTTCTTAAAGCAAACACTGAATGTTTTGAATGTGGAAGTATAAGTTCCAATGTGAACACATAAAAATGATAGTATTCTTTTCCAGGATGTAACTCTGCCCCAACCTCAAGAATGAGGTTGGATATTGTGTATTTTGTGTTTTGTTTATTTTGTTCTGAAATTAAAGTATGCAAAATAAAGATGACATTGTAAATAAAAAATAATCTTTTCAAAAACTCTTTATTTCCTTTTAAAACCTAAAAAAAAAAAAAAATCACCTGCATTCAAGAAATACTTCATTTTATGATCACAGAATGGTACTTTCTAGTAGTACCATTAGATGCTTAATTTGTTGCGGTGAATTTTGAGTCCCCTAGCTTAGACGAGATCTAGGCTAACCCATTGTACCTGGCCAGCTACAACCTCATCCCCTGACCTGTATTCCTAGTTTCTTCGTGTGACTGAAGATTAAGTGATCCTGGGTCCATTTTGTAATTTGCTTTCTCAACAGCACATTCCCTCCGATGGTATCATCATCAAGGTGAAAGTAGTTGTGACTTGTGGCACAGGGTGGTTCTGTAAGGCTGAAGACCTAATGTGTGTAGCCATGATTATATGTTTATAGTAATAAACATTACAGATGTTTATATCATCTTGTTAAATGATATAACCACTAGACTACTATCAAACCTGGAAAGCTTTTGTTAAATCTCAAATGAGACTTTATCTTCTTCTAGTTCAGTTCCTATTAAGGCTAAAGAAGAAATATCGTACTTCAAAGCTGAGAAGAAAACAGTTCTCCTAAGTGCAGAGAGAAAGCGAATAAAGCTCTAATTTAACTCATGCTGCATTATCAAGTCAGCTAAGCAAATCAGACTGCATTTATTTTTCACTAAACATGTATTTATTTATGGTTAAAAATTAGATGTGATGTATCTGTAATGTAATGTATGCATCCCACAAGAATCAATTATAATTACTGAATGTGTGTTTATTTTTCAAAAGAAAGATCATCAATTCAGAAAAGAAAATGTAATTATCCCAGCATATAAGCAGCAAATTCTTTACATTTGTAAAAATTAAAGGGACAGTATAGTGTACATTTCCTTCATGCTGGATCAAATACTGGAAAAGCAATGATTTCTTACATTGTATCTGATTTTAAAATAGGCAATTAATCTAAATAAAAAGAAAAGTTACATTTAAGAATTTTTTAAAAGGGCATGTTGCACTGGGAGAGTCAGGGGACCCTCCAAACACTGAAGAGCAGTGCTATGAAGTTCAAGACCACATGTGTCCGATTAGCCTGGTCTTTTCAGGCATTTACTGAAGTGGATCTGAGAATGGCCCTGTGAGCTGGAGGGTGAATAACGCTGACAGCAGGAACAGCGATGCTTCTGAATTGTGGTGTCGGAGAAGAGCGCAGCCTGCGGACTGTCAGACAAGTCGGTCTTGGAAGACGTATAATGGGGGTTCTCGTTAGAGGCAAGCGGGGTGACTCGGTCCCCCATCGTTAGGCCACACTGTCAGGAGGGGCCGCGTTTGAGAGACATCGTGCTGGGAAAGGTGGAGGGTCGGAGAAAGAGAGGAAGACCCCAGCCGTGTCTGTAAGGATGGACTGGTGCACACTGGAGGTGGGAGGACAGGACGGGCGGGTTCAGGTCTATTCCCCGCAGATCGCAGCGTTGTGAGTGACTTGATGGCATCTGACAGCAAAGGCGAGAGGGCCGAGGGAGCAGGCCAGTTAGTCCAGTCCTGAACGCCAGCTTTGTGGAGGACAGACACTGGGGGTTCCGTTCTGACCTGGGCCCAGCGGTGGGTCCCTGGCCAGGCCTGCGAGGACCGAGGCCGGGCCTTCAGACGCAGACCCAGCCCTGTTCTCAGGCTCCTTTGAGACGGGCTGAGCGCGCCAGCCAATCACCCGACGGGCGGTCAGCCGTGGGGCAACTGGAGAGACAGACAAAGGTCTGAAAGCTCGGACCCTCGGGTGATTTCGTCTCCTCTCCCGCTCTGAAGTCTGCTCTCTGGCCAGCTCCCCATCAGCCCCCCGCCTTCTGCACTCAGGGCTCACTCACGCCCAGAACTCACACTCAGGCTCCTCCCTTCTCTCCCTCACACGCTCAGGACTCCTCCAGTGGACTTGACCCACATCCAAGGTCATCACTCTCACCTCCAAGGCTGCCAGGTCCAGCCCCTCACACCCAGCACCCCTCACACCCCATGTTCCCTCTCCCTCACACCCAGCACCTCACAGTACCCCCCTCACACCCTGCACTCCACACTCCTCCCCCTCACACCCAGCACCTCACATTCCTTTCCCGACTCCCATGGCTCCTCAGGCCCCTCTCTCCTTTCTCATCTGGCTCTTTCTCTGAGGGTCCCCTGACCTTGGGTGCTGTCTTTGCCCACTCTCGGGCCCCCATTACCCAACCAAGCTTTCCGAGGACAAGTGACCCACTCAGCACGTCTCAGAGATGACAGAGGCATCTGTTTGTCCGGGCCTGGTTTCCATGAAAGATAATTCTGTGTGCGGGGGGGCCCACCAAATGCTGAAGCAGAGTGCAGATCCCTGAAAGCTGCCGCTCCCGACCTGTGCCCCCTCCACGGCCACCCGAGGCTCCGCCTGGCCAGCCACCCACTCTGTCCTTCCCTCCCCGGGCCACCACTGCCCTGGCAACAACACACCTGGTGTGGCAGTGTGACTGCGACATCTCACCCTTTCTCCTGCCCAGGGCACGGCTCCCACCCTCACCCAACGCCGTCAGCCAGCAAGAGGGCACACGGAGGCAACTTGGTTATAGACTTCGGATTTTTTTTCTTTCAAAGACACATTTGTACAATTTTAACATTTATATTTTCAAACAAAATGAGCGAAAAATACATCGAGTGCTAAAAAGATAAATCAAAATAAAAAGAATACAATTTTAATTTCATTATTTTAAAATACAGAAATTGGAAAGAAAGAATAGCAAATACAAGTCGAAACAGCTCACCTGCTTCCGCTATATAACTGATGTAAGCCACAGAAAGACACATTTAAAGTGAAACAAACAAAATAAATACTGTACACTCCCTGCCTGCAGGCAAAAGATGGGCAATACTGCTCGGAACCGGAACCCGCTCACGCGCCAGCACCCCACTTCCCAGCCACACCGCGCTCTGGGCCCCCAGTGCGCGCCTGCGCGGACATACACTGACAGCCCGGACAGACAGACAGACAGACGCCACAGACTGCAGAACAAGAAAAGTTTAACAGTCACCCTGGGCCATGGGCATAAAAATCAGTAAGGAAGTCAGTCAGGCTAACACACCGTTACTACAAAACTAGTAAATACCTTAGCCAACAACTGTCCCCTTGCAAAGTTCACAGTTGTGAACCCTAAAACCAACACTAACCCGCCCGCCCCTCGCCACCCCCCAGAAAAAAACCTGCTGAAGCACTGGCAACGTTAGACAGCTCCCAGTAAATGTGAAAGCTCATTTCTAGAATATGTCAAATGAACCCTTTCACCCTCTTTCCACAGCATGAAACTGTTATGGCTTAATTTTTATTAAAAGTAGAAAAAGTCTTCTCGGAAGGAAATGCAGGCTTGAGCCCTCGTCAGTGCTATTTCTTACCGAACAGCCCTGCCACTGGCTTCCTGAGCCAGGGCTGATTTGGGAAAACTGAGGTTATAGCTTCTGAGTCCGTCTAACCATCAACTGTAAGTAAGGCCCTTAGTTTGGTTTGGGTTTCTTTTGTAAGATAAAATAACCTTGGGGTTCACTTGGCAAGCTACACCGCAGGTCCCTGACTGTAACCTGGAAGGCATGAGTGTGCCTCATAAAAAAGAGGGAACTTGTGGATCTGAGAGGGAATCGATGCTTCCAGGCAAAGACTCCACTCTCCTGTACATTACGAGTCATGGTGGTCATTTCTACCAACCAAAATCCACCAACGGAATAGGAGGATGTCTGGGTTATTTATCCCTGCAAAATACTACAGATTCCAGCACTTATGATCATTGGTTTGCTGAGAAACCTCAGGGGATGCAAAAAAGAAGGCTGACATTTTGAAAAGAAATGGCCAAATGAAACTGGGGCAAGTTGACCTTTGTGACTAAGGTCTGGCTGGGACTTAGACGTCACAGGTTTGCATAGTAAATTGGAGGTCTGGGAGGGGGGACAGGTGGAGGAGCGCTGGGGGTCCCTGGAGGGTGTGACCCAAAAAAACCAAATGCTGCATCAGCCATGACAACACCTCAGGACGCTCAGAGGATACCTGGAGGACACTGGAGGTGTGGGAGGACCGCGGGGGACGCTCGGAGGACACCAGGGGTAGGGGAGGACCGTGGGGTAAAATGTGGTATTAATCTCCTGTCCATTTAAGAACTGAAACACAAACAACTACACAAGCATCAAGCCACAGTCAATCACCTCAGCAACCTGCTTTGGGCAGACACCTGGGCTCCCTCACGACCTTGAGTGAACTTGTTTTATGTAAGGACACACAAGCCAAGGATTTTAGTAGAATTTCAGGATTAACAGCACCTTTGTCCACCAACAATGTGGCCTCCAGACCTTTCCCACCATCCCCAACACAAGCCAGTGGCCCCAAGGGACACACTCCCACCTAGACCTCGCCGGCCCCTCCCTTTGCTGGGGAGGGCCTTTCTGAGGCTGATGAACAATGTCGGGTGGCAGAGGCTGCAGTGAGCAGGCCTCCATCTGGTCTTCCTAGCGGGCACAGTCAGTCTGCCAGTTAATGAGTTCATCTGGAAAAGGTCTCATTCCTACTAAGGCGCTCATCTCTCCAAGTGACAAGTTACCACGCTGCTTCCCCCTCCCCGGTCAGCAGCAGCACTGGCCAGGCGTCGAACACCTGCATGGAGAACGCACCTCTGAGGCCAGCAGCCTTCTCCCTGGACACGATGGGCCCTGCTCCCTGCACCACCACGCCTTCTCTCTGCCCAGGAGCCATGCCGTACGTGGGTCCCTACCTTCTAACCACCCCATCTGTTGGCTTTGCAGCCCTCTGGGCATTACTCAATCACTCTATCACTGTGACACATTCCACCTGCATCCAGGGTGAGGCACGAGCCGAATCTGTGAGCCAAGAAGAGCAGCCTGGCTTGGGTGAAAACCACAACCATCTTCCCAGGATGCTGCAGAGCTTAAGGACGGGTGTCCTCACTGCTGCCCTCCTGCAACCAGCTGGAACTGGCCTTTACTTCAGCAGCTGGCTACAGAGGCTCAGACTTCTAGGAAGCACGGTCTGAGCTGAGGCCCCATAGGCGGCAAGTTTTCTGCAGAGCAGCAGTTTTCATTTTAAACTGTGTATGGAGGCATCTTCGTGAGTGACTTCTACCAGTTACACCCTGAATTTTAGGAATGGCAAGTTTTCTCGAAAGTGAATTATTGCTGGCTTGTCTGTGTCTCTTAGCTGGTGACCACTGTGAATGTTCTGACCCCTTACCAATGGAAGGCTCGTCAAGGGCACACAGGCTTGGAAACAGCAGAGCAGACCAGACACCCGTGGGCTGCTCCCTCCAGGCCACGCAGATGCCTGACAGCCAACAGGAAGCTAACTCTTGAAATGCCTCTTAAAAACTGACCCCACTTGCCAGTCCCCTAAAAATCACTCAGGTCCTTTTGACTTGCGCATCCACTGGTGTCCGTCTCAGGTGAAACTCACACAGTTCTGCTTCTTTAAGGAATCCCTTTTGTTTAAGTTTCCTTAGAAATGTAACAAACACTGCCCATCTCCCGGAAGACACCTCCAAGGAGAGAGGATGGACGCTGGGCCCCATGTCTCTGCAGAACAGAGGGGATCTGACACATACCACGGGGCTCACGTCACAAAGTCCAAGCCAGCACGAAAAGGGCAGTGACTGTGATCAAAAGCAGAACCACGTTCAAGCTACCCGTGCGAGCAGTAAGGATGGCTCCAATCTCATATGCTTTAAAAGCCACTAGCTGATGCTCAAAATGCTCCACTTTGACTAGCCTATTAGAAGGGAGCTCCGGTGACTGTGTGATAAAGAGCTGAGCTGCCAACACAAAGGCAGGCGGTTCGAATGCACCAGCCACTCTGCAGACTGCCAGGCCATCTCCTTCTGAGAGAGTTTTACAGCCTCTGAAAACCCGCCGGAGGGTCAGCTATGGGTCAGTTCCCACCGGATGGTGCACAGAAAACCAAGGCCATGAGCGAGCAGGCAGTCCTGATGGCCACACTCTTCCTCAGTACTGGACGCAGGAGTATGTGATGGTGAGTGAACCAGCTGTGGAGCCCATGGGGACAGAAGCCACTTCCTTAAATGCAGGCTGATCACCATCTACTGTTCTGTGCGGATCTGCTGAGCCATGTCCGGCTGCTTATGGCTAATGAATCTGGTCACTGCTGTCTCCCTGTGCGTGAGAACAGTACAGATGGGACAAAAGAGAGGTCGTATCTCACTCTAAGCCAGACTCTGCTGTCCCCTCCAAGTCCCCTTTCCGTGAGAGAAAAGGACACAGGGCATCCTGTCTCCCCGCCTTCTGACCAAGTCCAGGACTGGCTCTGCCCAGATCCTGCAATAACGGTTTTGGTCCCTTCCCTAAAGCTTTAACTCAGTCAAGTGAGGGGCTAACACTGCCAACGTAACCCCACAGCACCTGCCCTTTAAAGCTGACACTGGTCATGCCAAAGTTGGATTTACCAGCTTGGGTACAGGATGGGCGCTGCCTACAAACTTAATCCACAAAAATAAGTTCTATTTCCATCTCTATAGCAAAATAAAAGAAAGGCAGGTAACTAGATAGATTTATGGCTGAAATATAAAAAATGTAGAGACCTCAGATCAGGACGTACCTGGGGAAAGGAACACTGTGTCCTGGATCCCTCACACTGTCTACAGGAACCCAATCAGCACAGTGAGACAGAGGACAGGAAGGTGGGTGAGGTCAGTCACGCTCCGTCTGGACAGGCGCCGCCCCTGCTCGTGCTCTGGTCTCCTGCAGACAGCGACCAGTGGGCCACTTCTGGCTGGCACCTGGGGAGCTTCAGAGTAAGTCCCCTCACTCTGGGCTCAAAGGCTCACACCCATAAGCACTGGAGATGCAATCCACCAAGCCCGGGAATGGAGACAGAGACTTGTCTAAAAAGGTACGTCCAGGAGCAGCCAGGGGAGACACTGGCACAGACTCTCACCTCTTCAGGACATTACAGACAGAAAGGGAATCTTGTCATCTTGCTGAGTACAAGAAGGCAAAGCCACAGCACCTACCACCCTATTTCCTCCCCATAAAAATCAATGTTCTCTTAACTGCCTGTATGTTCTTTGCAGGAACCTGTAAAATGCTCTAGTGTCAGAAATGGGATATTCCCAGACTCCAATCCCAGAATATGTGAGGTCATGGGGGCAAGGAGAGGACAATGGACGCCGTCACAGGAAAACGAAACCGGTGTGGAAGGGAAACCGCCTCAAGAAGAGAAATGAAACTTGAAGTGCGGCCGCACACCTGGGCTGACACTGTAGGAAGCACCATTCGACCCACACATCATATTCTCTCTCTCTCTCTCTCTCTCACACACACACACACACACACACACACACACACACACATACACACTCCAACATGCTTGTTCTGAACAACCTGATGTAACATAACCAAACCTGCTGTCGACAAGTTGCCCCCAGGCCAGCAAGCCCCAGGAGAGCTCCGGCCCCTGGCCTTCCAAAGCTGGACGTGCAGTGGGAGCCGGGCGCTGCGTCATCTTCCTCCCACGAGGGCCGGTGGGTTTGAACTGTCAGACTTTTGTCAAGCTGCTGAGCACTAACCACCGAGCCACAAGGCTCCTTGACAAGAGTATGAACCTATTATGTTACAGTGCAGTAGGATGCAGATTTGATTCAACAAGTCAGATCAGAGCTTCAAGCAGCCAGGTACACACACCAAGTATCAGGAGAGAGACCTGTGTGGCAGCCGCCAGTCCTGACCTCCCACACCGGCGGAGACCCTCCCTCGGCAGGAGCAACACACATCTGGTGACACCAGAGACGTGACGACTCGACCGGGCATCATCCTGCACCCGGGGACAGACGTTAAAGCTGTTCTCTTTGGGACCCATACATCACCAGCAGACATAAAAATGCAAGGGCCTGCTCTTTCTCCACAGAAGAAACTGGCCGTCGGGCCCATAAAAGGTGGGTCTTCGCTGTGGGTCCCACGCTGGCGGGGTCCCTCTGCAGAGTGGCCTCACGGGTGGCGAGTGCAGGGAAGGGCGGGGCTCAGAGAACGGAAGTGGCTAACAGTATGCACCTTGGAAGTTAGCAAAAGCGAAGCGAATAGCTTATAAAAAACACATGAAATATATAAAATAAAATGATTTTCATATACATCTTAATTTAAAATAATTAATGCATCAAATCCCTGTTTAAGACTTTAACCTGAATAGCAGATTTCAGAGTCCAGACTGGTCACGGCTGCCGTGGCTTCCCACGCATCACACACACGCTATCAAAAATAATTTAAAAACCTTCACATTGGTAATCTAAATTAGTGAGATAGTTCTCCAGAAATCTTCCAAATAAATAGCTTTAAAAAAAAAGAAAGAATTTAAAGATTGTTAACTTTAAAAAAAATCTGTTAAATAAATTATCAATAATTCTTTACCCTACCACTGAAAAGAAACCAAGATACTACCAACAACAGAATGAACTTCAAGCCCTGACACGAGACCCACTCCAGTTCAAGGTCTCGTTTAAGGTTCTCTTCTCCCCACCAGGTCGACGTTATTGCTGAGAGGTGTGGCACAGTGAAAATGCAGCATCGTCCCCGGGCAGTGTCCTCTCCTGGTCGAGCACAGGGGACACTGGTGAGCGCCAGGCTCTGGCCCCTCCGCCCGTAGGGCACGGTGGCTGCACCCGCAGATGTGTCACACAAAGAAACGTGCATGGCCATTTCTGTTCAACTTCAGGATCTTCCCGAGACGCTGCTTGGCAGTCGCCATGCCTTTTTTGGGACGCTTCCCTGAAAGACACAGATGGCAACAGGACCTCAAAAGCAGCCTCCTGATGGAAAAGGAGCCTCCAGCCCAAGGGGCCATGTCACACTCGGAGCTGTGTTCCCAGGACCCCACGACCATCTCACTACGGCAGGACCGAAGCCAGCCTGCAGCCGACCACAGGGCCTCTTGGGCCGAGATTGTCAGGGCCTGAACGTGAGGACTCAGCAGATCAAAGGGCCCACAGTCCCAAGTGAGCCGTCTCCCCCATCAGTGCTCACCGTGGCCCCAGCTCAGGGACCTGGCAGCCTAAATCTCACTGCTTCTCCCTTGGTACCTGGGTCAGACCACCTCACAGTCCCAAGGCCACTGAGCCTATCGTTCCCCTAGTTTAGCTGGTCCCTCTAGTGCCCCACCAAGACTCGCCCCCTCCTCTAGAAAGCTCCCTGTGCTCAGGGCCAGTGGGGTGCCCTCCCTTCGCCCCCACGGCAGCCTGTATCCTCACAGCTCCTCAGCAGGAAGGGGCCACCGACACGCCCGCTCATCACCTGTGATGGTGGTGACAGTACCTTTTGTCGCCTGGTTGCTGATGGGCGGAGGGTTGGATGCAGGTCTCTTGGTGGGGTGGAGGGGCAACGAGAACGATGAGTCCCCGGCTGGTTGCTCTGGGCTAAGGCTGCCACTGCTGACCTGGCAAGGGCCCGGGGCCACGCCAGCGCTCTGCATGCACTTCCCGGTTGGAAGGCCCAGCCCGCTGCTGTCCACATGGCTCCTGCTCTGTCCTTTCTGGGGGAGCTCTGAAGGACCTTCCTTCTTGAGGACCCTGTGGCCTCTATTCAGGTCCTGAGGAAAGAGAGGAGCCAGGCTGAGCTCTCACATGTCCAGATGAGCAGCGGCTGTCGCCTGTCTGGCCTCAGTCAAACAACAGACTTGGCTTTTGCTGACCGAGACTAGCCTGTCCTCCTGACAGTCACCTCAGTCTGGACACCCGGGAGCTGAGAAGGCATCAACTCCTGAAGCGGCCTTGTGACTGAAGTCACAAAGTTGGAGAGAAAGCCAACAGCGGGGACTTGCTCACATGGTACCCTCCCTCCGCCCTCAGAGACCCGAGACAGGCCTCCTGGACCCACCACCCCAGCACCCCGCCAACTCTGCATGCAGCTGTGGTGCTGGCTTCCCAGAGCCCGAGCCTGGGAACAAAACACCAACGTTAATGACTATTCTAAATCTCCTCTTAATGTTCCAACCTTCAACCAACCTGAGGATTCAATCTGGAAGTTGTGTCAAATTGTTTAATCCAGGAAGAAGCCCTCAAATCATGATCACTGGTCTTGATGTGGAATCCTAAAGAGACAATTTCCTCAAATTAGCTCCACACACACTAGGTCCTAGAGGGCAGCTGGCTTTGTGCTCAGAACCACATGAGTCCTTTAACCCTTTAAACACATCTTCACACCACATGCCTCTCTGACTGAAAACGCCAGCTGCCCACACTTGCTGCCCATCCCTCAGTCCCTGGCAGCCTCCTGGGGCAGACTATGCCAGATGCCGGAGGGCCCACCATCTGACTTCCGGCACTCAGTTACAGACATCACACCAAATGGAACACACGCCCTCTAAAACGAGTTTATCTTCATATGGAATAGAGGCAGTTTGTCTAAATCTCACACGATGTCCATAAGAACATGTTGTTTTCAAGGAACTTAAGAGATTATGGGAAGCCATTGGGCACACCTGCTCTCAAGGACCTCTCTGAAGAGCTAACGTGAGAAGACGTCACTTTTTTGAAGACCAAGGTGTGCCTTACCAGGCAGGGTATTTTAGCTGCTTCATTTACATCTAACGGTTGGACAAGGAGCAGGAAGACTGAAGAACTGAGACCTGTGACTCTGACAGTCGGGAACATACTGTGGACAACCAAAAGGTCGACCACGTCTGCCTCGGAGGAAGCACAAGCGGTGCCCTTAGAGACAGGAAGCTGAGCCTGTCGCATGTCTCTGAGGTACACTGTCAGGAGGTGTCGGCCATTGGAAAGGTAGGTGGTCAGCGGAAGACAAGACCCGCAGGGAGATGGGCTGACACGCGGCTCCCACACAGCGACTGCGACGGGGAGGACCGGGCAGGGCAGTGCTCTGACGTGTGGTCACTATGAATGAGCATCTCATCAAGGACAATCACCTCTGACCTAGGTCACGTGCTCCTGCACAGGGATTGAGAGTCTGTGTCCTTACCGCCCGCCGTGGGTCTGTCGGGCCGGCACAACGGCCTGGCCTCATGGTCACTGCTGGGGCAGCTGCCAGCATCCCGGATGGCTTTGGGGTCTGGGCTACCGCCATCCACGGTGCCCAGTGGCCTCTGCGGGCAGGGCGAGTAGCGCAGCCCCGCCATGGATAGCATGCCCTGGATGGCTTCTTCCTCGGTGCTGGTCGAGGTAGGACATTCCCTGGAGGGCAGACAATCAGAGGTGAGTGCCGAGTCGTCTCTGTGGCATTGCAGTCAGATCGAAACCAAGAAATGTCCCTGTGTCAAGGCACCACGGAGCAGTAAGACGTCCCCATTGCAAGCTCACCTTTTCACAGGAATCTCACTTCTAGACAGCTCCTGGGTCTTCTGAAGGAAGCTCTTCATGGTATTCGATTTCTCCTTAAAGTTGGATGTTATTTCTTGTTTCTTCTCATCACCTGAACTTTCAGACTCTTCAGTGGTAAAATGATTTTTCTGAGGTAACAGATCATTAAATGGAAGCACAGTTACATAAGACTGAGCAAATTAACAACAACAACAAAAAGACAGTCCATTTGGGAAAGCTAAGAGTCCAAGTTATTACGGAATCATTGTCTCTGAAACACCACAGGGGCGTCTTGGTGGCACAGTCAGCAAGAAAGACATGCCACTAATCCAAGGGCCACCTACACCCCTCGGGAAGTTCAAACCCACCAATGGCTCCAGGGGAGACAGATGCCCCAGAAACCTGCCGGAGGGTCAGCTCTGAGCTGATTCCAACTTGACGGCAGCGTGAGAGGGAGGATGTGACATGAACTTGCTGATTCCAAGTCACGGTAACGTCCCGAAGGCTGTATCGTTATGGAAGCAGCCAGCCACATCTTTTTCCATAGGGAACAACTGGCAGGTTTGAACTGCCAACCTTTTGGTTAGCAGCCAAGCACTTTAACTCCTGCCAAGACTCACAAGAACACAAGCCCTTAATAAACACACAGTGTCAGTTCCTTTCTGGTAGATAAGGACTTCTCGTAGCGCAGTCCAGAGGGCGCTGTGTTGTGAACCCAATGGCTGCATCTCTCTGAGGTGAGAGCCCACCAGCTCTGAAGGAGGAAGGTGGGTAAGCTTCTCCTGGGCAATTTACAGCCCTGGAGGCCTGGTGAAGGGTTAGCCAGAGTCAGCCCTGACTCAACAGCAATGAGTGACAGTAAACCAAAATGTAACCTGCAATAAACATAAGGACGGTACAGGAGGACCCCACAACCATGTCCCAAACCAAACAGGAGGCACAGGCATCGAACACACCACAGTCCACCGGAGCCACGGGACTGAAAGCCTAAGAATGTTCCAGAACAGAGAGAAACACAGCCAGTGTCACAGAGCCATTCATGCAGACCTAAACGCCTGGCAGGGGAACCCCACTGAAACGCACCCCACGCAATCCCAAGAGGGGGAGACCTCGAGCTGCGGGAGAGGCCCCCAGATGTTGCCGTTTTCTGTAGCCCACGGGTGTGACCAGGGAGCAGACCCCGGCTGGACATACCAGTGCAGTGCAGTCGGGGCCAGAGTCTTCCGAATCAGAAATATCAGAATATTCTGATGGTCCGTTCCTGAGTTCTGACTTCACACCTGTAAGAAATCCTAGGAAAGAAGGGAACAGGAGAAAGGAGATAACATCAGAGCTCTGGAGGGCAGAGGTCACCCAGAGCCCACCCCACCGCGCACATCTTCCGATCGCTCTGTTCTCCGACTCAGCTGTTCTTATCCATTCTTTCCCCCTGAAGCTTTCCTCCCTAATTCACACAGGGTTAAAACAGGCGGCTCCTTGGAGGCAAGGATTCTGGGGCTTCGTGTGACATACTTTGGACATGTTGTGAGGAGAGACAGGTCTTTAGAGAGGGACATCATGCTTGGGAGGGTGGAGGGACGGTGCAGGAGAGGAAGGCCCTCTATGAGGTGGATTGATTCAGTGACTGGGGTAATCAGGATGGGTGTGTCAGAGACAGTGCGGTTGGCACAGGACAGAGCAGGGTTTAGGGCTGTTGTACATAGGGTCGCCATGAGTCGCAAGCGACTTGACGGCACTTAACAACAACAACAACAACTAAAGTATGTTCTCAAACACATGTGGAATCTACCGACTGACCACCTACCGTGTGGGGCTACATGTCGGTGTGCCGAGGGAGGAACTACTCAGACACACAGCTGGTCTCTTAATAAAGACATTCAAAACCAGCTTATTATTCACACACGGTGAAGAGACCTTCCCAAAGACCATCGCAGAAACCTACTGTTGAGCGATGTCTGGGATTCTTCTCTCTCCACCCCAGGCAGTCCCGAAGGCTCTTCGAGCTTCACTTTCATCTTCCGCGTCCTCCTTCTGTCCTCCTCACTCTCACTGTCCGCCGTATAAAGGCTCGAGTCTGAGAAGGGCTGTCTCTCATCTCTGTGTCATGGGAGCAAAATTGCGTCAGGGTGCAGGGCAGCTCTCCCAGCCTCTCGCCCCCAAGTCCACAGCCGGCTGTAGGATCCAGCAAGCGGGGAGCCCACTAAACCAACCAGCCTGCTTCTGAGACCTACTTTACATACTTGACTATCCTCCCGTTGGTCAGCAGTAATCGGAGGTCATTATCTTTCGCTCTCCCGTCAGGAACCGTGGAAGACGGCTGTAGGTGTTTGTTGAACTTCCCATTCAGCTTAGGGCTCAAGACAACCTGAAAGTACAGACGCGGAGCCTGTTCAGCCTGTGCCCGCAACACAGCACCCGGCCGAGGGCTGCAGGGGACGCCCGGCCGAGGGCTGCAGGGGACACAAGGCCGAGGGCTGCAGCGGACGCCTGGCCGAGGGCTGCAGGGGACGCCCAACCGAGGGCTGCAGAGGATGCTTGGCCAAGTGGCTGAGGACTGCCGGGGACGCCTGCCCCCTCACTCCACCAGCCCTGTGGGAGCCCGAACAGAGGGCAGGAGAGTGAGTGAGCCCAGGGCAGAGCACTCACCTCCTCCCAGGGACACATCTCCAGCCGTCTGAGGACCTCCCTCGTGTGCAGCTCCAAGATGTCCAGGTTGGAAGGAGTCCGCACGGTGTGATCGCGGAGCCTCCGCATCTTCCGTCGGGAGTGGTATGGGGAGGCCGCTTCGTTTGAGGGGCGAGAAAGCGGACACACAGTAGGAATTCCCTGAGATTTAACTGGTCTGCTGTGTTCCTCCTTAAGAGTTAAATCAGAGCATGGTTAGGGTGGCATGCCTCTGCCCAGGCCATTCAACAGGTCAAGTGCAGAGACCAGTCCATTTTATCATGTACGTGGAACCGGCACACAGGACAACCGCTCAGCTGGATCCTGCCCCCGACACCATGTGAGAGACAGCTGGGACACCACCCTAAGGACCACGTGGAAGTCCCCAGTGTAGTGGATGTACCCCCTGATCATGATGACCGGGCCGTGTCCCACGGTGGAGTGGACAGGGCACAAGGCAGTGAGCTGATGTCACTGTTAACGGTTTAAGCTGCCTCCAGTCTAACAGAAACGAAATTCTTGCGATGCAAATTCTTTCACATACGCTCGTGACAACCATTAATTAATAATCATCAATGATTATTTGGAAATTCTCTATAAGGCCCATCCATCACTGAAAGAACAGTCTGCTCTCCCCAAGAGGGTCCCTTCTCCGGGGCGGCCACTGACTCTAAGAGCTATATGCCTTTTTAACCCTTTCAGTTATTTGCTTCCAAAGATCTTTTCTTTCTGGTGACCACTGACAAGACCAAGCTTATACTCACTCATTCACAATTTCCACATTCACAATTCAATGTGGAAGATATTGCTGGAACACAACTGAGAATTATGTAAACTACTCTCTCCCGGTGAATGGTGAACCCAGCATTTAATGGCTCTGAGATGTGGCCCTTGGCCATACTCCAAACATGGCCCTGATCACAGCTCTAAAATCACCCAGCTGGCCTCCGTCCCCCCACTTAACTCCCTCAGTCCAAGCTACACACTGAAGGGCCACCTCTCTGAAGAACGACTTTAATTATAATGCCATTTCTTTAACAGCTAGGATAGCTTCTAATTATTAAATTAGAATATCGAATCACAGATTTTATGGGCTTTTAAACAAAATGCACTTCTCTAACCCAGAGGCTTTCCTATTTTCTATAGTCATGTGGCTCGCCAGGCCCTGCCCAGCTCCCCAGGCTCCCCTGACCAACACCCAGTCCCCTCCTCCAATCACAGAGCAGCTTTTATCTCAGGAGAGCTGACTGTTGCTCCTCCAAAGGACAGACAGCAACATTTATACACCGGCCTCACGCTTACCTCTATTGCTCGAATTACTTTAGAAAGTTCTTTAATAAGATGTCCAGGTCTAACGTTGTCTGGAATTTCAAAGGCATGTTCGGATACAAGCTGTATTTGGGTCAACAGAGATAAGGAAGCTGAAGTTACTTCTCTGTTAACACAAGTGAGTTATCCAGCTTTTATGGCAAACCCACTGGTGCCGATTCGGACCCTGGTGACCCTCACTGGGGTTTCCAAGCTGGACAAGCTGACAGAGACTGCCATCTTTCTCCTGCCGAGTGGATGGGGGATTCAAACCACTGACCTTTCCGCTAGCAGTGGGCCATGCTCTTACTTCGCTTCACGCAGCTCATGTAACTCCACTTATGAAACTCTTAGGCTGGGTTGCAGGTTGACACATCTTGCCCTAAACTTTGCTTTATATTGGGAGGTAAGGGATCCTGCAACCCAAATCTTAGAACCTGCTATATTCTAACCACGGTTGTTGTTATGTACCACTGAGTCAGGACCGATCTCAAAGCTGAGCCTCCCGTGGGTTTTCAGAGGCTGTGGATCGTACTAGAGGAGACTGTCCCTCTTTCTCTCCTGAAGCAGCTGGTGGATTTGAACTGTATGCCTTTGGGTGGGCAGTGTAACTCCTTACCATTGAGTCAGCAGAGCGCCCTTATTCTAACTCCTACATTACTAGCCAGCAGGGTAACTACTGAGCCCCACGCTGGATGCACCCCACGTGAGGAGAGGGAAGACAGCGGCACTAGAACCACCCCAGCTTCCTATGGTTCTGTCTGGCTTTCACCATGACAGTGGGTTCTGCTGGTGGGGCAGGAATGTCACAGGTGCGTGTCATGCCCTTCCGGTGGCCTCCTAGCCAATGGCATGCCATGTCCACCTGCTGCACTACAGGGCTGTTAATAAGCCCAAAAATTAAGACGAGGTCTACCAGGATGCATGAGAAGTGTCATTGATGAAATCTTTGCCCCTCAAATTTTATTCATCTTTTTACCGTCAAAGGCCAAACTGGAATTCGATCCCATCAGCAGGAGGAGGCACTCACTGAAAAGCTGACCAGCTGACTTAACTCTGTCCATTTCCATGATTAGTCCCCCACATCTGAGAATATTCTGGTTCTTTAGACATATTCAACATACTGGTTTCTACTTCCACTTTGTATTTTTCCTTTCTGTATAGCTTGTTAAACTAATAGCGACAAGTAACATGAACAGCTAGCTATGTGCCAGGCAAGACACTTATCTCGAGTCCTTCACAAGGGTTAAGTCACAGACTCCTCCCAAGGACGTGGTAGAGGAACTGCCACCTTCTGCATGTCACCACAGAACCCCAGGCTGAGGCTGGGCGACTCACTCATGTCCAAAAGCTCATCCAGCAGAGGGAAAGCCGAGCTTTTAATGCAAACATCTGTCTTCAGATGCCAGGCTCCGACTCGTGATGCTAAGCTGCCTCTCAAGTTAGAGAATTTAAAAGTTAAATATAAGCACCATGTTTTCTCCATGTCATGATGCTATAATCCATTTCAATATAACTATGGTACTGTGTGTAACATGCTAATAGTACTCATTTACATAAAATTCTGTCGTAGATTATTCCGCGAGGTTTGGAGCCTGGATCTATTACATTCGAGCCTCTAAGGGAGGAGCTGAAGCTGTATTCTTAGAAGGCTTAAAGGCAAAGCTGATTTTATGATACCTTTTGTTTATATTTTGCTGTATCATTTTTAATGTGTTCGTCTTTGCTTCTTAATCAGACAGTGATGTCTTTGAAAGACACGGTTTTTCTTTTCAGAATCTGCCCCCAGTTATTTGCACGGCGGGGTCCCTCACGTAACACCAACGTGGAAGGGAGTGGACATGATGAGGAAGACGACATACTCATTCCTGACTCCGAGTCCCTCTCGAGGAGGCATGTTCACCCTGACTGAACACCCAGGAAGCCGAAGAGGGACTCTATTTCCAGCAAGTTACGTGTCATGTATTAGAATGTTCCAGGCTGAGTTTCATGGGACGTGAAGGTGGGAGAGCAGCCTGTTCCTCAGGGGCTCACAAAGCTCGAGGCGCAGAAGCAGACAAGGTGGTCCTTCATACCTGATTTTCAGGTGTCATTACACAGCCACCGAAAAGGAAATTCCAGAGACGAGGGATGCACTCTTGAAGGCAGGGAGATTCAAATGCAAACCACCAGACATTTTAGTAAATATCGAAAGCTTTGCTCAAAGCCTCAACTCTCCTTTCGTTTATGTAAATCTAGCAGAATGGTTGAGAGACCTCTGGTGGCCTAAAGAGGAAGGAGCTGTGCTGTCAACTCAAAGGCAGGCAGTTCAAATCCACCCGGTGCTCTGGGGGTGAAGGATGGGTAATCTCTTCCTGTGCAACGTTCAGCTTCTGCACACCTGCTGGAGACTCAGCCGTGACTGGTCCCATCGCAACAGCACTGACTACCTGCCTGAGCAGTGACTCCAGCTTCTGGACACCTGCTGGAAGCGGAGCTGTGAGCTGGCCCCGCCTCAATGGCAATGACCTGCTTGAGCAGAGTGACTATAACTGCACGTGCAGGGACCCAGGTTTCGGGCCCAGCTCCAACAGTTACTACGAGCACGTTCCTTCAGCACTCAGAACCTCAGCTTTCCTAGCTATGCGCGGGCAGCGACAGCACCCCGCTCTCATGCAGGTGCTCTGAGGGTCACGTGAGGTCACATCTAGAAAGGCTCAGCACAGTCCCTGGTGCAGCATCATGTCTTGGCCATCTCCCTGGATGCACTCAAGGGACCATCTTCCAGAGCGACGTCAGTACCTCTGAACAGATTGTGTTGTATTTCAAGCATCATTTCCAATCCCTCAGCTACTACAGCTCTCAGGGCTGCCAAAGCCACATGAAGACAGTTTCCTAGGCTCTCCACATGGGTAAATAACTCGTATTTTACCAGGAGAAATGACTTACTTCTTTCTTCATCCACAGTTTTAAAGCAGTGTGCAGCGCTTTCACGCCCCGCACCAGGTAGGTCTGAGGCTGGAAACCGTCTTCTCTCAGCTCTGTGGGGAGGCAGGAGGGGGACAGCTGTCAGTTCTGACAGAAGACGACAGAGCGTCACTTCAGATTTTAATTCACCAATAGAAGGGGATCAACCTCCAAATTAACAGAAGAGACAAGAGAGGAGTTAAACAGTAAAATTACATCAAATGTACATTTATTAAATTTCTCATTAAAAGATTGGCTCACTGTGTTTAGAGAGAAACTTAAAACACATTCATAGCATCTAAACAATACAGACTACTTCTACATAGATGGAGAAGAGATATGAAGCTTTCAAATGAAAAGTGGTGTCATATACTATTCATTTCAAAGGAACAGTATATTTATAAACTACTACTAATAAAGCATCATTCATCTCATAGTAAGAAAATACACAAATTATAGCTATAAAAGCTTAGCCAGAAAAAACACAGGGAGGGGGCAGAGGAGGGCAGGGAGAAAAGTGCAACAATGAATAAATGGAAACCCAAAGTCTCTGTAAATTTTCATTAAAACTGGTAATAAAAACAGGGGGGAAACCCACAACACTTAAAAAATTAGTATGTACTTAAAGACATAAACTGCTAATACAGAAAATAATCGTCATAAAAAGGAGAAATAAAGCAATTCCGTAATCACAGTGGACTTAACACAAAGAAGATGCAACAAAAGAATCAGGCAGCTCCCGTGCACAGTTAACGGGCCCACGTCCCTGGGAAACACCTCGACCAGCATCTGCAAAGGGCATCGGTTCCCAGCCACACAAGCCACGGAACCATCTGTGAGTGAACTGCTCACTTGGGAAACCTATTTACTATGTTAGCTTTCATCTAAAGCACAAATAAGTGTTACTAAAATCAAGTGATTTTTTTGGGTGTTTTAACCAAATCGTGATTATCTAAAACTCAAAATATGTCATATGTGGTCCAAACTCAGACGCATTGAGGCAAGAGGGAAAGAGTCCATTCTGCCTCGGGCTGGTCCCTTCCCCAACCCGCAGGGGCTGCTAGCCGCCGACGTGCAACGAGGAGCCCACAGAAGAGCTGCCGCCGGCCGGCCGTCACTCACACAGCCCAACTGCTGTCAAGTCAGAAGACACTCGCAGCGGAAGCCCCAGCAGGCCTCTGGGGGCTGTAATCACACGGGCGGACACTATCCATCCTTCTCCCTCAGACAGCTGGTGGAATCACACCAGCCACCTACAGGTGAGCAGTGCAGCTCCCTACAGACGAGGCCACCAGAGCTCCCTCACTACAGCCTCGTGGGAAGCTAAAGATCAAGGGGTGGAAGAAAGACTAGAAGGTGTGGGAACAAGACCGCCCTGGACAGAAACCAGCTGATAACAACAGGTGTTATGGCCACAGGATCTAGGAGGCTGGACAGAATCCCTAGAACCGTCAGGCACCCTAAACAAATCTATTTTAAATTTTACCTAAAAATATCCTCCTGGTATTTTTCAAATTGTGATTTGAGTGGAAGTTTATAAGGTGCACTGGTTTTCCACCCCACCCCTCACAAGCGTGGTCTTGCCGATCCCCCAGTGTAACACACTCCCAGCTCATTCCCAGCTCCTGTCCCTCCCTGGCTGCTAAGTTTCCTTCCTGGGCAGACCCTGTGCTGACTGACTATTGGAAGGGGTGTGCTCCTCCCTGGGTGGCTGTTCACTCTATAGGCCTGGCTCACGTTTTATTGGAAGGTGAGTCACCGGGTGCCTTCAGGGCCACGCCTGACGGGGGACGAGGAGCCACAATCTCGGGGGTCCCACCATGTCTCTATCACATCGCCAGCTTGTATCTTATTGGTGATTCTGCCCCACATTTTCCTCTCACTCTGTCATGGACCTTCTCTTGTTCCTGTTACAAGAGCGATGATCTTAGACTGTTTCCGAATAGTCAGCAGTGGTGACCAGAACTATCTAGTTCTGGACTCAGGCTCATGGAGACTACTGGTCTATCATATCCAGAGCAAAGAAGACAGAACAAAACCAAAGGACTAACAGGCATGGACAACAGCGGTGTGTTAAAAAGGCCTTCCTGTAGGGAGACATGCTTACAACCAAATTCAGTATTTCTGAACCCTTGAAGGCCAAAAATAGACTTTGTTATTCTAACACTAAACAATTTGTTGCTCTAAGCACAAGACTGTTTTTCAGTGAACACTTTAATTTGTTCTAGAAGGTTGATGGGTGTCTCTCAGACACGAAGAAACAAAAACTGTGTACCACCTCAAGGGTGTGTGTGTGTGTGTGTGTGTGTGTGTGTGTGTGTGTGTGTAATGTGGAGACCCTGGGACAAAGGAGACAAGGGTGCTCTGAACAGCTCAGACTTGCTAGACCTGTAACCAGAGAGTTCAACCGTTAAATTTTCTTTCCAGAAAAGAAAGCCATTTGTGACGCTCTGCACATGTCCTTCTGCACATTCCCGCCCTCCCAGGCTGCGTTCGGGTAGGAAGATGGGCACTGTGACCAAGCAGCACTTACAGTCCACCGGGGCAGTCCTGCAGGCATGGAGAGCGCTTGCTAACGCTGCATGTGTCCATGAAGGACCCCGTGCTGGGACAGTGGCACGTGATGACCTGGTCTAAGGAGAAGGGACACTCCGCCCACTCACGAGGACACACCGTGCTTGCCACCCAGACATCAGCCTGCGTGCTGCACTGCCCAGGGGAGGTTTTGGGTCTGCTCCACTTTCCTTCCACACAGGGAAGTGGGTGTCTTTACAGGAAAAGACCGTAAATGACAGAACCATTTCAGCTGTGTGCATGCTGGTGCCGCTTCCATTCTATACAGATGCAGCAGATGCGTCACACAGACGGCAGCCTGGGAAAGCCTGAGGGGCAGCTCCGGGGCAGAACCGGGTCAGCAGACCCGCACTTTAATCTATCAGGCGTTCAGGACGGCCTTCCCACTGGTCGGCTGGAGCAGTTAGCACAGCAGCACAATGACAACGCCAGACGATCCAGAAGCAGCCATGCAAACACGGCATCTCTCCAGCTCACGTGCGTCAAGAGAAGAAAGGGGCAGACAGAACAACTTCCTGCTCGGACGCCTCACTGCTCAGAGGGCACTGACTCACACCAAATGCCGGAGCTCCAGTTCCAAGACTTTATGAGTTTCCAGAGAGGGACCTTTAAACGAATTTCCTTCCATTACAGAGTCAGAGGGTGACACCCCATCAGACTGCAGGCTGGTAAAGTGTGGGTCCTGAAAACAATCTTCTATCCTGACCCGCCAGCACAGCCTGTCACCCCCGAATCTTTGCAATGAACACCTAGGTGAGAGGATCGCTTTCCATCAACAGCTCTGTCATCTGGGACCCACAAAGGCTCCGACTCTCCGTGGGAGAAATCACGTATTTAAGAAACAATATGGGGTGGTGGTCACACCCTCTCTTTTGGGCAGGCGGCTGTGATTTCCAAGTATCATACAACATACAAACATTCACACAAACAACAGCGTGCATGACACCACAGATGCACACATCCTTACCCTTCAGGGTTTCCAGCAAGTTTTTGGCTACGAACCAACATATGGCTTCAAAGAAAGGAAATTTGAAAAGATCTGGTGTTTTTAGCCTTTTCTCCATCTCATAACACCTAGATGAACACAATTTGAAGAAATATTTCACATTAACATTTCAAAATCAAAAGTAAGCAACCAACGTCAAAAAGTAAATGCACCAGGCCCGCCAGGTAAAAACAGCCAGGCACTGTCTAGAACCAAACTGCCCCAGGTAGGCCAGGCAGGATGACAGCCTCCCCCAGTCCTTCAGGATGACAGTGAAGATGGCATCCCAGGTGTGCATGCAGCTCTACCAGACAACGCAGGACAAATCAAACTTGTGTGCTGAGAGAACAGCTCCCTGGACTGGACAAGGGCCACACCAGCAGGCCGGAGGGGATGCTTCAGTTCCCAGCATCTATGTGACTAGGCCACTCGGAAGGTGAGCAGGTGGGACCCACACTGGCCACTCTGGGGCTCTCTGTGGGGTCCCCCAAGCAGGCAGACACTCAGGAATTTTCTGCCCAGCATCAGCTCAGGTCCACAGCGCCCAGAGCCTCGGCCTGGAGTCCAGATCCAAGCTGCAGGAGCCAACGCGACTAGACGACCTCACAGACACATCACCTGTGCGTGTCGAGCGGCACACCGGTCAGTCGGCTTCCTGCCAGGTGCTTCTCCTGCTAGTGGGGGGTCTTCTTCACTGTGAGCACCTCTGCCTCCATCAGACTCTTAGGGGACAGTCACCCAGTGGTCACTGCCCAAGCAGGGAAAGCTGACATCCTAAGTGGGGCTGCTGTGCACCTGAGTCCGACTGGATGGCCGCCTTCGAGCGGTCATGGACACAGGAGGCCACAAGCACGTCACACGGTGTTAACAACCAGCAGACGTGCAGGTTCCCGCAGAACCCACTTTTTCATTCTTGACTTAAACACACTAAGCTCACCCCACCAGCATTCTCCAGGGTGACACTCTGGCTGTCCCTCCTCACTGCCTGCGCCTGTCTCCTCCCAGGTTCACCGCCTGACACCTGAGAGCAGGCCCTCCTCCTGAGAGGGCCGGCCCGTGGGCCCCGGGACTGACCTGAGCTGCATGCCGATGTTGAGGTTGTGCAGGAAGTTGCCCCCAAACGCCATGCAGTCCTGAGAGGTGAGCACAGCGTGGATCCACCCTGCAGCAGAAGACACGGGGCAACCACGGTTAGCACCTGGGCCACGTCGCACCACGGCTGGGGCCACTGCTGGGACATGTGCCCAAGCCAGCGCTGGGGGAGAGGCCAGCGCCCCCCACGGTCAACAGACTCACACACAGCTTCTGCACCCGTTCAGGCCGGCTCTGTGCTGAGGGCCGCGGCACAACACCAAAGTGAAGGACTCTGTAGCTGTCCTTGCCTCCGGGTTTAAAAGCAGCTCTCCCTTAAAGGGGTGACACCAGCCAAGGCACAGGAGCCTGGATCAGGAAAATGCCCTGGACTGGGAGCATGCCGCCCAGAGGTGTCACCCTGCAGGGCCTACACACGAGGTCCACGCAGACAGGAGACTGCAGAGCCTGTGGAGACCCTGCCCTGTGGAGACTGACCCCAGGGAGTGACAAGGCAGCCCTGCCACACAGAATCAGAGGGCTGAGGTCCGAGGAAGGGTGCCGACTCCACAGAAAAGGGTCTCTGTTGTTGTTGCTGTTGTGTGCCACTGAGTGGGAACCAACCCACGGCTGACTCCCCAGCAGGTCTTCAGAGACAGTTAATCACACAAGAGGTGACTGCCCATCCTTCTCTTACAGAGGAGCCAGTGGATTCGAACTGCGTGCCTCTGGGATAGCAGCACAGCTTCTTGCCACTAGGCCCCCAGGGCCTTCGTTATGACTCACTTTTTATAGTTCTGTGGAATGCTACATGTTACACTGCTAACCAAAAGGTCAGTGGTTCGATTCTACCAGGCATTCTAAGGACGAGTGCCAGAAGTCCCCTCTCGAAGATTCACAGCTTGGAGAGCTAATGGAGGGTCACTGGGGTCAGGGCAGTAGGCTGGACTGGGTTTCATGAAGCAGCGTTGGCAGGACTAACTGAAAGGTTAGCAGTTTGAGCCCACCAGCCCCATCACGGAGAAGGTGGAGGCAGAGTGCTTCTGAGAGGACCCCACCCGGGGCGACCGTCTGGGCCACCCTCCTCTGGCCTCCAAAGTTACCATGATCAGATGGGTCTTCTGATTTATGCTAAGTTATGATTTCTTTGCCCATTAAAAAAAAAAAGCTTTAAAAAGGAATGATTTCTGCGAGCTGATGCCTAATTTCTTAAAGAACTGTCCACAGAACACAGATAAAGACTTCCCATCAAGCAAATCCACATGTACACGTGTCTGCACGCATACACCTGCTTTCAGTCCCATTCTTTTCTTGCTGTATTTAACAGAGTAAGAAAAGCGGTCTGACCTAAGTGGTGATCATGTATGTGCCCAGAGGGCCATGGCCTTGGCACAGCGTCTCCTCGCCTTCCCGCATTCTGGTTCAGGCCCCGCAGACACACGGTGACGCAGCACTCTACAACAAACTACCTGAATTTCATCTTTTACATCAAGAGCAGGTTCAGATTTACAAGGGCTTGTGGGGACACAAAGCGCTCCATCCAGCCCCTCCCCTCCCCCTCTTTCTCACAGGCTGGTTTTCTGAAGTGATTTATATGTAGGAGCCGGGGTGCCATCTCTCTCTCTCTCTGTCTCTCTCACACACCCACCCCACCCCCCAGAGGTGAGGCAGCCCGACAGCTCTGCACAACACTCACAGAGCTCCCTTCAGACCACACCCAGACACTGACATCCACAGGCAACCTACAGGTGCTGTCACAGACGTGGAGAACCGGCCCCTGGCCCAGCTGGGAATGGGAGAGGAGGTGGGGTGTGGGGGCTGGGGAGAGCCTCACCTGTGGGAACAAATAAGGTGTGTCCCTGCTTCACCACACACTTGTAGCAACTGTCCACCTTCTCTCCGAAGAACACCTCACTCTGGGTCACAGAGGAGCTCCAAGATTCATAGAGGGCCAAGTTCTCATCTGTTGGTTTTATTAAGTAAAAAATCTTCTCACCCTAGAAGCAAGCAATCGCACGGATTTTGATAAAGTGTGTGCCATCTTTAGGATGGCCTAGGTTCCCCTAGGCAACACTGAAGACACCAGGTCTCACTACTGCCATTACTCAACATCTTCCCCAATGGGACGGGCAGCAGTCGGGGAGCACTAGAGGTCCCAGGACGAGAAGGGAGCTGAGCAGTGACAAGGACCCCACGCGCCAGGCCCGTTACAGTCACTGTGGCCACCCTGTCCTCTTTCAAGATCCACACTGTGACGAAATCTTAAACTCTCCAGGCAAACTTCCTTCCGTGACCTAAGCTGCTGCTTGTTTCCTCATGAAGAAAAAGGGAGGCCAGGGTTGGAGGCCTCAGGGTCGGCCAGCGTCCACAGCACTGTGGAGGCGAGGCTGCTCGGCCCAGAAAGCTCGTGTGAGGATGCAAGTTTCTGGCCCCCAGACAGCCACGTGGGGCTGCTGGCACATCCGTGTGGAAGTGCAGCTGAGGACCTGAAGGCTGAGCTGTATCTCACCTAGTTTAGACTCCCAGGTGACTATGAACTGAAGGGTTGGATGTTCCAGGCCACAGACAGGCCTGTGGAGGAACCTCTGAAAATGTGGCTGTCCACCACCCTCCACAGCACAGTTCTGCTCTGGGGGTCCTGTTGTGAAACTGACAATAGCTGGGGTCGGCTTTGGTTTTTAAATTTTAACCGATTAAATGTAAACAACCACATCTGGCTAGTGGCTATTATATCACACAGCACACCTCAGTTATAAAGAAGTGGCAATGGTGTGGTCATTCCTGCCTTATCCAGCTGTCCCAGACTGACCTTGTCGCCATAAACTGCTAATACACTGGTTTTGGTCCTTCTCCAGTCCCTGATTCAGGAAGAACTTGATAACTGACTACAGCAAAACGGCAACCAATAAAAGCAAAAGGCTAAGAGAAACCAGGTTCAAAGCTGGAAGGCAAACAAATACCTCAAACTCACTGCCCTCGACTCATAGCTCAGCCTCCAGCGGGTTTTCAAAGGCTATCAATCACACAGGAGGAAACAGTCCATCTTTCTCCCAGGAAGCAGCTGGTGGATTTGAACCACCTGTCTTTGGGTTGGGAGTGTAATTCCTTACCACTAGGCCAGAAGGAACCTACATATAAACCAAGACCCTGAGCTCTCCACAAAGGCAGACATCTCTTCACTGAGCTTCACAAGGAGTGTGTAGGTTTTTTCCCTCTTAATAAACGGAAAGTCTGTGGTAATCTTAGGTCAAACATATTTATTAGCAACATTTTTCAAACTCACTTCATGTCTATGTCATATATTGGTAATTCTCACAAAATTTCAAACTTTTAATCATGCTATTGCACATTAACTAGACTTTAGTACACTGTAAACATAACTTCCAGGTGCACCAGGAAACCCAAAACTCTGTGACTGGCTTTATGGCAATATTTGTTTTACTGCAGCAGTTTCAAACCAAACCTGCGATATCTCCAAAGTCCACTGGTACTTGGAAAAGAAAAAAAGTAAATAAAAAGAGATAAAAGAAGTTTCTGCAGGAATAAAGACCACGAACTCTTCACTCAATAGCTGAATGCCGACTTCTTGTTTTATCCCAAGTAACTGATTGATTTATTAAAATCTCAACAATTTTTAAAAAATCAAAAGCCATGTTTACAGTGACTTCTCGAAAACACCCTGCTGGAAAAACATGACTTTTTCTGTCGACAAGAGAAGAAAGGAATACTGGAGTCTTACCCAGAGGACATGGTACCAGACTGAAGTGCCCCCAAAATCAATGTGGAAGTCTGTGTAGCTGTCCTCAACACCCATTAAGCAGTACTTCTGCACGAAGGGCTTGGGGAAGACTGAGTCATCGGGCCAGTAATTCTCCACCCAGGAAAGTTTTCTGGCTATATCGGGGACCTCCACCAGCTCAGACATCCTTTAAAAAACAAACGACACACATTATGTACAAGCACATCATCAAAGGTAAACTTTTACAGCAGCCACTCTCTTCTTAGCCCAAATAAGCAATGAACTGGAACATACGGTTAACACGACTTCCAGGTTATTCTCTTAAATAAAACCTATTCTTTTAATTGTGATTTTAACAAAAGTTTACAGAAAGTTGGATTTTCATTCATTCATTCTGCACAGTTTTCTCCCTCCTCCTTCCTTTCCCCTCAGTTGACTTTTTTAAATATTCATTCATTGCTGTCCAGTTTCCTCCCTTGCTCCCCCCGGTCCTCTCTGCACCTCTTCTTCTGGGTTGTAGTCAGGCATATAATGCCTGATCACAGAGTCCTTTCAAACAGCCTTTCCTGCCTCTGCTCCAGTGCAGTGCTGGTTATCTGTCCCGTTCTCCTCCCAACCCCTCATGTCAGTCCTGCTTTGTAACAGTGGCGTTATACAGTCTTTGTACTCTTGTGACCAAGATATTTCACTCAGCATTATGTCCTCCAGGGTCACCCATGTTGTGTAATGTTTTATGAGTTCAGTTTTTCAGTGCTGCGTAGTATTCTATTGTGGGAATATACCCGTTTTTCTATCCATTCGTTTGTTCACAGGCACTGGGGTTGTATCCATTTCTTTGCTATTGCGACTAACGCAGCAATAAACATGAGTTTGCATACATCCGTCTGGATGGTGGTTCTGGTTTCTTTAGGGTATATTCCCAGTAATGGAATTGCTGGGTCACGTGGTATTTCTATTTCAAATGTTTTGAGAAAGCGCCAGACCGCTTTCCATAGTAGCTGCACCATTTTACGCTCTCACCAGCGGTGAATAAGGGTTCCAATCTCTCCACAACCTCACCAGCATTTGTTGTTTGCTGTTCTGTTGAACTTTACTATTATTACTGGGGTGAGATAAAATCTTAAAGTTGTTTTTATTTGCAACTCTCTGATGGCTAGAAATTTTGAGTATTTTTTCATGTGTCTGTGTGTCATCTGAATGTCTTCTTTGGTGAAGTGTCTGTTCATATCCTGTGCCCATTTTGTGACTGGATTGTTTACCTTTTGCTTTTTGAGGTGTTTGAGTATTCTATAAATTTTAGATAGGGGTCCCTTATCAGATAAATCATTGCCAGATATTTTTTCCCAGTCTGTGGCTTTCTTTTTTGCCCTGTTGGAGTTTTTTGATGTGTGTTGGGACTTAATTCTTAGAAGGTCCCATTCATCTATTGTGTTCTCTTCTAGTTGTAGGAAGATTTTCTGTTTAAACCCTCTATTTCTAAGTACTGTCCTAGAGTTTCAGAGCAAAATTCCCAGCACGCACTGGCCCCACAGAGCCACTCTGGAAGTCACAAAGTTTCTTACTGAAATAAACAGATCCTTAAACCCCATTTAACGAATAGCCAAAATGTCAGCCCAGGGCAGACAGGGCTACTCACTTGGTATCTGAAAACTCAAGGCTGATAACATTCAACACTTTGGGCCTGTTAGGATTTGTGAAGTATTTGACGTAGTTGTGCAGTGTCATTTTGCTGTCCGCCTGCCTTGCCACGTCAATGACATCAATCACTTTGTCACCACCTGCAGACAGAAATAAGGTTTACCATTCGGCTTAAGAAGAACTGATGCCTTGGAGCTGTGGTGCTGGAGAGGAGTGGTGCACATCCCGGGGATGCCAAAAGCACAAACAGATCTGCCCAAGAGGAGGTACGACCCGAGCGCTCCTTGGAGGCAGAGAGGACAAGGCTTCGCCTCACAAATCTTGGGCATGTTGCTAAAAGAGACTCTTCCTTAGATGGGGACATTATGCTTGGAAATGTGGAGAGACAGAGAAAGAGAGGAAGACCCTCTTTGAGCTGTACTGACAAATTAACAGGCTCAAGTGTGTCAGAGACCATGAGGAAGGTGCACAATAGGACAAGGTTCAGATCTGATGTCCACAGCCTCGCTGTGAGTTGTACTTGACTCAACAGCATCTAACAGTAGATGAAGGGAGCACTGGCAGCTTAGCGGTAAGACAGTGCACTGCCAACGCAAAAGCACATGGCTTGTGGGCACCTGCCGCTGTAGGGGAGACACATGGGCAATGTCCTCCTTGAGATTTACTGCTCAGAAAGCTCATCGGAGGGTCAGCTATGAGTCAGTTCCAACTCACTGACATATAACATTGGCCTTAAGGGTCATGTCAACAGATGGCCTCACAAAAGTATTTTAAGAGCATATTTACATGGCATCATAGTTAAGTCATCTGTAAAACTGCATCACCTAAATCAAAGTTCTTCCTGGAGTCTCACTTTTGAAAGAATGAACTTCCTGGAGAGGAGCAGAACACATCAGCCCGGCACTAGTGCCCCACGAGTGAAGCTGACCCTGAGGGTGAAGCTGACCCTGGGGTGAAGCTGACTGTTGGGGTGAAGCTGACCGGCCTGTGCCACTCTCTTCCCACCTAGGACTTTCTACGTGCAGAACACATCCCACTGGCAGGTCAGAAGGTAGGTGCTCTGAGGTCTGTCTCCTCACTCTTAAATCAAGGGGCTTGCTCAACACAAACTTTGAAAAGTCAAGATCTCTCTCATTTCCAAGCCAGATCAGTCAGTGGTGGTTGGGAACCAGGCAGGCCAGGAGGACCTGAAGCTGTGCCACGCCTCTCCCTGGTACTTGGCTTCAAGAGATAAACAAGAGTGTGGAGAGCAAAAGGGGGCTTGCACTAGTGCCTGGAAGTGAGGTCACTCTACAGCTCCTGTCATCTGGAAGTGTCCCGTGTCCTAATCCTGCCATACCCTGTAGGAGAAGGTGTACTTCATCATAGGGCAACCTCGGCTCACCTGAAGCAGAGGCTCTGTTCTTACTGTAACATAACTTGGCTGAGGCTACGGGGGCATTGCCAAGTCTACATGACTTACCTTTAGGAGACCAGACATTGTGTCACAGGTATGAACTGAGGAAAAAGCATGTCAAGGCATGCTGGAAAGCCAGCTACTCTGCAATTTAAACCTACCCTCCAGGACTTACTATCAACTTGCATTTATTTCACAGGGCTAACTTCCTAAACAGCATGCCTCGGGAAGCTCTCTCTATAAACTTTGAGAAACAACAATAGTTATAGACTTTAGGCCTTTTGTTCATAGGGTTGCTATGAGTTGTGCTCGACTCAACAGCAATCAACAACAACAAGTTAAGTTAGGAACCTCTCCAAAAGACTGAGGAGTAATGATGTCAGTTTTAGGACTAAGGTGTGTCTAATTCAGGCCACACATCATTTGCTAGGCATCTGAAAGCTGGACAATGAATAAGAATGACAGAAAAAGTGGGGAGCTCTGGAGGCCTAGTGGCAAGAAGGTGCACTGCAATCCCAGAGATTTGTGGTTTGAATCCACCAGATGCTCTGCTGGAGAAGGAGGGGCCATCTCCTCCTGGACCAGTCAGATCCAATTTGATGGTACACACACACAGAGAAAACAATAAAATAAAAAGAAAAAAAAAGAATGACAGAAAAAGAAATGAAGCCTTTGTGCTGTGGTGTGGGAGAGGAGCACTGGACATCCCATGGACGGCCAAGAGAACAGATCTGTCTTGGAGAGAGTGCTGCCGGAGTGCTCTTTGGAGGCAAGAATGATGAGGCTTCACCTCACATGCTCTGGACATATTACTAGGAGGGGCTGTTTCTTGGAAAAGGACATGATGGTGGGAAAGGTGGAGGGCTGGCGAAGGAGAGGAAGACCCTCAACCAGGTGGGCTGACGCGGTGACCGCTGCGATGGCTCCTGTGTGTCAGGAAGTGTGAGGAGGGCACCGGACAGAACAAGGTTCAGGTCTTTTGGTCACAGGGTTGCTATGCGTTGTACCTGACGGCACCTAACAACAACAAGAAGTGGTGAGCTGCCCGCTGAAGGTCAGTGGTTCTTGTGGAGAAAGGTGAGGTCTGTCACCTGAAGGTCTGCGGCCTTGCTAACCCTACAGGGCAGTTGTGCTCTGTCCTGCAGGGTGGCCTTGACTCCAGCAGGCCGGTTGGTTTTGGTTATCTATGTGCCGTCACAAGGGGCATGGTTAACCTCAGTCGTGTGACTGACCGAAAGCCACTGCAGTGGAAGGGTTTCCTCTGGGAACAGTCTGTCGCTAATGGTTCGCCAACAGGCACTTGTCTCAGGGCTCTCGTGCTGGGAGCTCGTGGGCTGGAGTGGAAACGGCACATGGAGGAAGGGTGCGCTGAGGGGCTAATCCTCAAGTGCTCTACTGCTGACGTGAACAACAGCCACACCTGGCAAGGTGGCCTGCTCGGCCTGGGGCGCTCTGGGGCAGATCCGTAAGGAGCAGCACTGCAAAGCCAAAGGCAGTGAGGGTGTGAGAAATACCAGCCCTGGAAACGGGCTCAGGGTCAGCTCTGCTGGCTCGGACTGGATGACAACGAGGGGCTATAACCTCTTAGCACCACGACAAGAGCCAACAAGACGCTGCATAGCGTAGCAGAAGCGGGGTTTTCACCTCGTCCTTTAAGCCTCTCTAGGTTTCAAAATCCTGCATTAAGGCTACAAGTCCTGACAAGCATCAGGCAGATGTGGGAGGGCTTCCTTTCCTGCAGTCCGTCCTCTGAGCAGCCCGAGGTCACCACCATGGGCCCCAGAGGACCCTTCAATGACAAGGGAAGGGCACTGGGGTGCTGAGCAAGGACCTCACATTGGGATCAGCTGTGGTCTAGCTGCAGAGCGGGCTCGGACTCCCAGGAACCCACGCCAGGGGCTGTGCCCCCCTCCCACTCACCGCCGAGCCTGGCCCACTGCTGCACCCAGCGAGTCATCCATCACACTGAGGGCCTTCCTCCCTCTCGTAGGACCTTTCACTTTTCCAAAAGCCACGGTCGGGTGCCAAGAGCTGGGCCAACGCGCAGACGTCGGCTTTCTCCGGCAGTCTGAAGCCTCACCTGACTAACCTTGTTAAGGGTTTCCTTTGATCCAGTACCAGAAAGTCCACTGACTCTAAAAGCACATGATGAGACTCAAAAAGTTCACTCCTGCTTTTCTAACAACTCGTACAAGCAAATGGTATTAGATTCTATTTTCTCTAAAACCAGAAACTAAACGAACATTTCTTCCTTCAACTTGATTGGAATACTCTGGAACACTGTTTTTCTTTCCCATTTACCTTGTCTTCCCAAGTACTCAATGGAGTCAAGTTCCTACCTACGTAACGTTCCACGTCCACCACAGAAAAAGTCGGTGGTGGGAGCCTGAGCCCCAGGTCATCTAATTTGGGGACCATGATGGGGACGTCGAATCCATGCTTCTCCAGGTATCTGTGTGTCAGCTGGCCACCATGCATCTTCACAATCACGTCGTCAGCGCTGGGGAGAGAAGCACAGACGCCACCTCTGTTAAGACGGTCAGTTCACACTAGGCACCTAGATTACATCCGCGGCCTGACGGGGGTGTGTACAGCACGCTGGGGCTTGGCTGGCACGGTGGCTAGGGCACTTGGCTGCTAGCAAAAAGGGTGGTGGTTTGAAACCAGGAGCAGCCGTTATGGGAGAGAGATGGGACCGTCCGTGTGTGTGAAGATTTACAGCCTTGGAGCCTAAGCAGGTCAGTGCTGTGTCCTGCAGGGTCAGTCAGAGCCAAGTGGACAGCAATGACTTTTGTGGATTTGGTTGTACATATCGTGGGTCCTTAACACTGTGCACATTATTTATATTATTATCATATGGTTATCTGGAAGGGTCTCACACGATCATATGTAATTCCACATGTTATAAAAATGTTCTGAAAACTTCCTTGTACTCTCCTAAAATCCACAGGTACTAAAAGCCACTGACTCTAATATGTTGTTGTTGTTGTTGTTAGGTGCCATCAAGTTGAGTATGAGTCATAGCGACCCTGTGAACACAGATCTGACGCCTTTCTATCCTGCACCGTCCTCACACTTCCTGACACACAAGAGCCCATAGTAGCAGTCACTGTGTCAATCCACCTGGCGGGAGGTCTTCCTCTCCTTCACTGACCCTTCACCTTTCCCAACATCATGTCCCTCTCTAAGGAATAGCAGCCTCTCCTAGCAACATGTCCAAAGTATATAAGGCAAAGCCTCATCAACCTTGCCTCCATAGAACACTCTGACGGCACCCTCTCCTAGACATGGCTATTCATTTTCTTGGCTGTCCATGGGCTCTTCAGTGCTCTTCTCCAACACCACAGCTCAAAGGCATCAATTCTTTTCTGTTATCCTTATTTATTACCCAGGTTTTAAATGCATAGCTAGTAATCGGAAAGACAGGGCCTGAATCAGACACACCATAGTCCTCAAACTGACATCTCTACTCCTCCATAATTTGGAAAGGTCCCTAACTGCAAATTTCCCCATTGCAATGTGTTTCCTTATTTTCTAATTGCTTGTACTTAGGGTGTTAACTGTGGATCCAAGCAAGACGAAGCTGTTGACAGTTTCAATCTCCTCTCTATCCATCACGACACTGCCTATTGGTCCAGAGGTAAGAAGCTTTGTTTTCTTGATATTGAGATACAAGCCATACTGAAGGCGGCATTCCTTGATCTTCTGCAACAAGCGCTTCAAGTCCTCCTCATCTTCAACAAGTAAGTTTGTCCAACCCAGACGCCACGCTCCTCTTCATAGCTTCTTGGATAATTTGTTCAACATATAGACTGAATAGGTATGGAGACAGAATAAATCCCTGACACATTCCCTTCCCAATTCCCTACTCCCCTGCTCTGTTCACACAACAGCCTCCTGCTCCAGGTAGAGGTTCCTCCTGAGCACAATCAAGTGCTCTGCGATTCCCATTCTTCTCACTGTCAGCCACAACGTGTCAAGATCCACACAGTCAAATGCCTTTGCATAGTCAATAAAGTACAAATAGACAATCTTCTGGTATTCCTTATTTTCAGCCAGGATCCATCTGACATCAGCAATGATATCCCTGGTGCCAGGGCCTCTTCTAAATCCTGCTTGAACTTCTGGCAATTCCCTATCTCTGGACTGTTCCAGACATTTTTTTAATGATTTTGCTAGCATGTGATATAGATGATATTGTTCAGTAACTTTCACATTCAGTTGAATCTCCCTTCTTGGGAATAGGAACAAATATAGACCTCTTCCAATCTGTTGGCCAGACAACTGTCCTCCAAACTTCCTGGCATAGACTGATGAGTGCATCCAAGGCTGAACGTGTTAACTGAAACAAGTCAATTGGTTCCCATTGATTCCTGGGACCTTATTTTTTGCCACTGCCGTCAATGTAGCTTCCACTGGTAAGAGTTCTACAGAACTCTCTGGAGTATCTGCTGGACACTCCCAGGCAGCACAGGACACAGGACCACGTGCACTGTGCACCATGACCAGCATCCCGGGCTGCCACTTGTCCGGTGTAAATCCCGTGAGGCTTTCTTCTGACTGACACGAAGCAGAATGACAGGGGGTGACGCTCACTAGCTTTACACCATTCTGTGGAATCACATCGAGTATGTGCAGCCTAGTCCTTTTTGTTAATAAGCAAGTTTTTAAAGGCTAACGACATTAAAGCAAAATAAAGCCAAAGGCCTGTAATGAACAGTAACACCACAGTGGGCATCGGTGACCGTCTCACTGGCCTCTGCTCTCATGCACATTCATTGTGGCCGCAAAGCTGCAGGCTGGTACAGGCTGTCCAGTCGGAACCGACCCACTGCTGACCCGCCAGCACGTTTTCAGAGGCTGTAAATCACATGGGAGGAGACTGCCCGTCCTTCTCCCTTGGAGCAGCCGGGGGATTGGAACCCACCTGCTTTTACATTGGCAGCAGAGCTCCTTACCCCTGGGCAGTCAGAGCTGCATCATGTTCCCTCCAGCCTGTGGAAGAACAAGCTGACTGCTGCCAAGTCAATTTCGACTCCTAGCCCAGAGCACAACTGCAGTCCGGAGGGCTTCTGAAGAAACATCATTGTAGGGAGAGACACAGAATCTTTCTCTTTTTGAGTCACGGGTCCTACTTAAACCTAAGATCTAATGCAAGTTCAGACATCTCTTCCCTGAGAAACGTGCACATCCACAAAGACACACACACGTGTAGGTGTGTGCGTGTACGTACACACACTCACACACACATAGCTGGAACCACAAGACACCTGGGGGATACTCAAGTCTCCCTGAGCTCATGCCACGGGCCCACAAAGCCAAGCATTTGCTAATAAAAAAGAAAAACAGATGTCTTGTGATTTGGAAGCTGCTAAAGGAGCCCAGTGGGGTGCAGGGCCGGCCACATCATGAAGACCCATGGAAAAAGTGCTTCTCGTCTGCCACCAGCCTGGCTCTGACCACGTGTGGACGCCAGCAAGGCGAGTCAGGCAGTGACCGGAGACGATGACGAGGCTCATTGTGGTGCTTGCTGACTCTGGAGTCAGAGCCCTGACAATAGGTGTGGTGTGCCGGTGGGCCTGGTGCGCGGAGACCTGAGATCTGAACAACGGCAAGGGAGAGGACATGCGGGAAAGGTGAGAGCAGGGGCCGCACCTCAATGAGGGTGTGTCCCGGACACAGGCCTCACCTCAACCACTTCAGACCCCGAGCCACAGAAGGAAAGTCCGGGGCCTCTGCACAGGAGCCAAGTCCCAGAACAAGGCTGATGCAGCCTGCTAGCTGCAGCCTACTCCGTGCCTGTACTTCATTCTAGTCTACTGTGTTTTAAGAGGACACATGAGAAGGTGGGCGAGGCGGGCGAGGGGAGCTTACCTCGGGAAGACGCGCGCCCGCAGCTCCTTCACGAAGGCCCTGGTCCCCGCCTGCACCGGCTTGGAGCCGTCATCAGCCTCTGTGCAGTCATGTCGATGCCAGTTCCTCCGCGTTTTCACTGTGAGAGGAGGAAGGAAGGAAGGTGACAGGCGACACATTACAGCCATGTGAGCAGAAGGACCTGTTGTTCTCATGCCAGCTTAGGGCACACCGGGCCATGCACAGGCACGTCCTACCAACTGGAACAGTGCCAAAACGCAACAGGCATGGCAGTCCCTGGTCACCAACAGTCTGCACAGGGCAGCTGGCACTTGCCCTTTGACTTTAGACGGTGCTCTGACGACTAAATGTGTGGGCCAGGCCCTCGTCCAGCCAGTTCTTCGCAACCAGCATCTTCCCTCTGAGTCTCGCCCTGCGCCCGAGTCAGGCTCAAGGGGACCCGTACACACCTGTGCCGACTCACCTACAAATCCAACTTAGAGACACACTTGGGACTAGGCCTTGTCCAGACCCAAGACGTGCTGAGGGAACGGACTGAGGTCAGCAACCCAGAGACACGTCTGAAAACCAGGTGGCCAGCTAGGGCATGGTCCAGGGCTAGGCCTGTGATCAAGGGAGTCCTGCAAGCTAGCAGCTAATCTTGTAGGATCTAGATGGGAGTTCACAGGCAGTCCCTGTAAAATTCTGTCATGATTCTCTCTGTTTGAACAATTCTATAACAAAACATTAGGGAGGAAAACTCTGTGATTCTGAGTGACGTCATTCATCCACTTGACAAAGGCCATGGCAATGAAACACCACTGGGCCCTCTTACGGAGTGTCACTTGACATAATCAGTCGGGTGGGAAACCGCTTGTTCATATGTGAGACTCTAAGGGAATACACAGAGAACCTGAGAACCACCACACGGTCTACTAGAGCCTCTTAGGTCTTAAAAAGGTGCATAAAGTACAGGAGGCCACTTGACACCGCTGGTGGAGCAGAGGCTCAGCCACCGCTCAGGGATGCTACTTCTCACCTGAAACTGCTTCCCAAATTCAAGCAGCCTCCACACCTGGCTCTCCCCCGACATGCGGGGATGCACACAGCCCCATTCTATCTTCAGCTGGGATCACAACGTTTACCCTGTGTGCTTTCCTTATTCTATCATGAGCACTTTCCCTCATTAAAAATTCAAAGGCAATTTAAAGGCAGCCCAGAACTGAAGACATCATTGGCCTGCATTGTAATAATTTTCTGATTCTGAAAATACTTAGCTCATTCTGAATCTCTCTTCAAACAATGTTGAGATTAATACTGGTATCTACAGATCTGCTTATTAATTCCTTGGAATGAGTTTCTAGAAATGCTGAGGCAGATGATTGGAGATTCCTGCTCTGTGCCACAACAATGCCTCCAAAAAGTGGCAGGAATCCTGTTCTCGCCAGGACTGCCTCCAAGCCCCGTCACAGCAAGCACAATGATGTGACTGGTGATCCACAGAGCCTGTCTCCATCTACAGTGTACACAACAGCGGGCCCAGACAGAGCGTGGGCTCCTGGCTCAAAATGCAGCGCGGCCGCGTCACCGTGCCACCAATTCTCCCCATCGAGCCGGGAGAGAGCACGACTGCGTCCTCACTTAGTGTAGTGTCGGGCGTGCAATCAGCTGTCAATTATTCTTATTTCCTTATAAATGTGCTGACTTGTGGAAAGTTAGCAGAAAGAGAAAATAACCCTGTTGGGCCTGCCCATGTGAAACACCAGCAGCCCTGACCCAGCTGAGCAGGCATCTGCAGAAAGGAGCCCCAAGCTGTCCACAGGGATCAGTCAGCCATGGTCCGGGGGCGGGCAGGTGGGAGGAGAAAATGCTGTTCGGACTGCATATGCCTCAGGAGTTGGTGCTGACTGTTTTCTGACACCTGTCCTCAGAGAGGCCTCATTAGGAGGTAAAGTCTGAAATTCACCAGATCAAGTGATACTATACTACTTAACATATTCTAGACAAATTGTTAGAAGAAGCTGTTCCTTGGACATCATGCCTGGAAATGTGGAGGCTCAGTGAAGGAGAGCAAGACCCTAATCAGATGACCGACACAGTGACTGCTGCAATGGGCGGCTCACGTGTGTCTGAGATGGTGAAGATGGCGCAGGGTGGGAAGATCCGCTCTTTACAGGGTCACTATAGGTTGTACTCAACCATAACCCTGGTTAAACGATGAGATTTTCATCATTGAGAGTCCAGACCTGCATCCTACATGCGTACATGCCTGCTCAGCCTGGATCCTACACGCCTTCTTCATTTCTACATGCCTTCTCGACCTGCATCCCACATCTTCTCCAAGGCTGGAGGGGCAAGCGCAGCAGTCAGCCTGCGTGTCTGCACATCCAGTACTTACTCAAGGAGGCGCCATGGAGCAGGGCACAGTTGGGACAGTGGTACAGATCGATGTCGAAGGCATGGTGCTCTTCCACTCCCACGCAGCTGAAAACGGAAGAGAGGGCGACGTGAGCAAGTTGAAAATCCTCGTTGAACACACTGGGGGAGTGCAGCTGAGATGAATATGGAAACACCACACAAACACAGGGACAATGCACTCTCTTCCCTACACTCCAGCCCAATGCCTGGCCAGTGGGTCCCAGTGAGCCTCTGGAATGCAATCACCAGCCCTCAGCCCCTCCTCAGGCACGGACACATGCCGACGGCGGATGGGGGAGCCACACAAGCATGGCTCGCCTCGCCACCAGGCTGAGCCTGAGTGCTGGCATCTTGCTCTGGGTATCAGCCCCACTCAGCCACGTGTGCTGGCTTGAAGCTCTCTCCCCAGAAAACACGAGGCCAGAGGCCAGTACAAAGAGGGAGGTCGTTGACCCTCTCAGTGAGTCACAGGGTCATCCTGCCCAGAAATCCCGGGGCAAAGAACCCAAGAGCACTAAAGCACGCCCTCTGTTGAGGGGAATGTGGCTCGGCCGACGGGTGTACCAGCCGAGGGGAATCCACAGTTCCCAGGATGCGGCGGGGGGGAAAGATGAGGGTGGGAAAGACGGGCCAGAAAGTACGGACCAAAGACATAAATGGGAGTGTAACATCCCATTAATCCGCTGCATGAGGTGAAGAGAAAAATGGGGGCGGGGGGGGGTAATATAATGGGACGATAAAGCTAAGAAATTGCAGAAATCACCAAAGACACACTCTAAGTTCAAGAAATCCAGGAAATTCCAAGTAGTATGGGTAAAAAGAATGCACACCTCAGTGTGTCACAGTGAAAACTACAGAAAATCCTTAGTGGAGCAAAACCAAACCATGGGCTCCCTGCAAAGACGACAGCCTCTTCCAAGCGGCCGTGACAGCTGACACGCGAAGACACCCCAGGTGCTCCAAGGAAGGGGGCCGGGGTCCAGTCAATCATCAGGGGAAACGCTGCAAGGAGCGCCAAAAGTAAGAAGTGCAAAGGAGCCCTGGAGGTGGTTCAGTGCTAGCTTCTAACTGGAAGGTCAGAGGTTCAAGTTCACCAGCTGCTCCCAGGAGGGAAGAACTGGTGGTCTGCTTCCAGAAAGACTGTGGTTGTTAGGCGACAAGGTGTGGTTCCAACTCTCTGCAACCCCACCCGCACCCTCTGCTGGCCCGAGCCACCACTGCAGCCCCTGGGCCAGCTCAACTCGGGGTCTCCTCTACCCCGACTCTCCACACGGGATTCGTTACTGAAGAGCTGGTTCCTCCAGGTAACACGTTCCCAGCACGTGCTCTCCAGGGGGCGCTGTGCCTGCACTGCCTACAGGCCAGGTCCGCCTCTTCTTGGGCATCGAAGGCACAGTCAGCATTCTTGGCCAGCACCACAATCCAAAGCATCAATTCTCTGGCTTTCTTACTCGTCACCACATGCTTGTGAGAGAAGTGAAAACACCGTGGCCTGTGGCTGGTATGTGCAGCCAAGCCCACCTCTGTTCAACGTGGCCACTAGGAGCTGGAAGTGCCGCAATGGCAGTGGTGCATGTGCTGGTAGCCACAGAGGAGGACAGCCTTCTGAGAAAGGATGGTGACCACAAGGAAGTCTGGACACAGAAACCATGACAAGCTTAGCCAGCTGGGAATGCAGGTTCATTAGACTTCACTGGTATTTGAAACTTTAGTGCTTTAAGTGGTGCATCAGAAAGTAACAAGACAGCTCATAGTTTTGTAACTTTGGAAGAACTATGTATCTGATAAGAGACATATGACTAGGATGTACAAAGAACTCATTACTTAACAATAAAAAGACAACCCAATGAAAGAATGGGGAAGAGATCTAAACAGATATAATTTGGCAACAGTAATAAGTGAAAAATGCAGGACAGGTTATGCAGATAGATCTATAACACACACGTACATACAGAAGAGACCTGTGTGGATTTACATGTTCATATACAGGTGTATCTGTAGGCGGAGAGATGTACGTATTTGCATATGCCACACATATTTGCATACATAACAGAGTACACAGGGGACACTGTAATGATTACCTTCCATATATAAACACCACCCAGGAAATGGTTTATCAGGACAGTCGTCTTGTGACCAGAGTCCAGGACCAAAGCCTCCTGGGACAACTCGACCACACAGAACAACACCATCTATCAAGTTTGTTTTCTATGTACGAGTTTGGTGAGTAGCATCTAGGTTCTTAGAAAGCTTGTGGACAGTCAACCAAGACACAATCATTGGTCTCTACTAAGAGGACTCTTCCAGAACCAACACAGCTCTCCCAGCACGGCTGTGTGACCCATGATGCAAAGCTCTGAAGTAAGCCTTGTAAGCATCACGTTCAAATCTGGCCCAGCACCTGCTTCACTCTCCCACTCTACTTCTCCTGTAAAAACTTCCTGTCACTCTCTTCCCTAAGGACAGCACCACACAGCCAGTGCTGATCAGACGACTATGTGCATGTGTGAAAAGTGTGGGGTTCCTTGAGGGGAACAATGGGGAGCATTTTCTGGTGGGGTGACAGCCTGACCTCTGCTGAATAGCTCCCAGCTACAGAAGAATGGTCCCATTGCCATGTGGGGCATACACCACGACAACTTTAGCACGTTCCATTGTCTTAATCTTCTGACATTGGTGCTTAGCTGGCATTTTTTTTGACACTTGACGAGAACAGAATTGAATTAATGATGAACCAGAATTCCTTGGGACCTGCCAAGCATTCTTTCTTCCTCCCTGGATAATGCTGCCATTTATAATCTCAGCACTTGGAGCCAGGAGAGTGGGTGGTCGGACTCCCCAGGCTGCCAGAGGACCACAGCGGACAGTCCTCTTGTTTGCTGCATGCCATTCACCACCCAGCTGTCCATCACTAACCGGGCCTCAAAGCCCAGCTCCATTCTCCTTCCTGGGAAAATCATTTGACACCGCACAAGTCCTTCAACATCTTACTGATAAGAATCTCCACTTCCTTATGGCCTAACACTAAGTTACGCTGCAGGACAGGACAAGGTTTCTGCCTACTGCTCTCAGGGTCTGTGAGCTGTAGTGTGACTCAACAGCACCTAACAACACTCACTTACCTTATGGACCCGATTCCCTAAGTTCAACGACTTCAGTGCACACAGTCCCCTGTACTCACCCGTAGCCCAGACCTAGAACCTTCCAGTCATCCTGACTCCCAGTGACCTGGAGGACAGGAGGGCTGTCCCAGAGGCCGTGATCGATTGTCACAGGAGCAGACTGTATCACCTCTCTTCTGCAGGAGGGCTCATGAACATGAACCACTAACCGTTTGGTTAGCAGCTGAGCGCTCAGCCCTTTGTGCCATCTGTGCACGACATACCCTAAACACAGTGAATGGACCCAGGAATTTCCGTTCATCATTAACTGCTGGAACTGGTACACTGAGGCAAATTAAAAAAAAATAAAAAATAAAAAAATTGGTTTTGCTTGAATGTTTTACCCCAGACGCAGGAGATGGAACGGGAACTAAACAGGTGGTGCAGCGGGAAGATCTCCCACAGGAATCACCATCGTCATCTTTTCTTAGTTGGCAGGAGGATGTGATGCTAACATGTAATCATTTTAAGATGTGCTTGGTACAAACTCGCTCCTGTACACCAAACCTCACCTTTCTCATCCCAACACTGAACTCCCAGACTGTTTCAGAGGCACTGGCGTGACATACAGAAAATTTGTGGAATTAAACTGCAGAATATTGGCTTTGCAGTCCCACAAACCTAATTTTGCTGGCCAGTTATTGGTTTAAGAAGCTGATAATGGATTGTCTTGGACCAACTGCTGTTCTTAGGTGCCATCGAGTAGGAACCGACTCATGGCTGAGCCTCCGGTGAGTTTTCAGAGGCAGTAAACTGCACAGGAGGGGACTGCCCATCTTTCTCCCGCAGAGCAGCTGGTGGATTCAAACCTCGTGCCTCTGGGTTGGCAGCGCAGCTCCTTACCACTAGGCCATCAGGGCTCCCTCTGTGCTAGTCCACCACTGCTCCCCAACATTGAACAAGGGCTCTGAACTGTGTAATTGCTCTGAACCAGACACACCTGACTCCTAGCAACCTGAGGAAAGGAGACCTTTACCACCTGTCCAAGCTTGAGCCCAGCCGCCCTGGAGCTGACTGCATCCTTCCCAGCCAATGACCCCAGAGCCTCTGGGTCAACATGCAGAGGGAAGGAGGGAGGGAGCACAACCCGGAGCTGAACGAGCTCAGAGGAAGAGAAGGGGCTGTAAGGACCGCCCAGTGCATCAGCACATGGACAAGGAGTCCCCGACCTGCAGCAGGGTTCCCCTCCACAACTCAAAGGCGAACGTCTCCTTTTTTCTCTTTTTACAATTTTCATTGTCTTTTATTATCAGTATCTTGATAAAGCCAATCTATTGTCTCTGCAGTTGGAACTATTACTCGTTAACATCCCAGAGTGAGCACTGGGAATGGCGACACGAGCAAATGAGTCGCTCTGGGACCACGCTGAGTCCATGTCACTAAAAAGATGCACCACCAGACAGCACGGGCAGTAAAGGTGTGCTTGAGGATATTTTCAACAAAAGAAGGAACTTTATCAGTATTCTTAATGGGGATGTGTGCATCCGTGTATCTATCTGAAGCTCTGTACCACGCAGATCAGGATTTCTGTGAAGGCGTATGATAAATGTGAATAGTTACATACATCTCTCCGGTACAGGTGAGAGTGAAGGCACAGAATTTCTTTCTCCTTTTGTACAGAAAGAACCTGGTGTCCCTCCCTACCTGCCTCTGTCCTCTGTTCAGTCTCACCTACCCTGTCCCCTAAGAAAGGGAGTAGTGAGTACTAAAGAGTACAGTGTCCCTCTAAAACAAACAGCATGCTGTCCAGAAGGTTGGCGCTTCGAGTCTACCAGCTGCTCCAAAAAAAGGATGGGTAGTCTCCTCCCACAAAAGGGGTGCAGCTTAGAAAACCAACATGGGTCCGTGGGAGTCAGAATGACTGTGGACAGTGGCATTACAAGCCCTAAGCCTCAATATTCGCAAACCCCTTATTTGTGAACCCATGACTCCTGACACTGACTTGTGAGGCCATGATCAGCGCTCCAGGCTCATCCCCAGTCACTTAGAGGAGCAGAGGGGTGGGAATCTGGGGCTCCAGACCAGCATTTTTCCAGCTGAGGTCAGAAAAAAAGGGACCCTCTGCTGCCCTGTTTATGCTCTCAGACATGCACAAGTGTCCTTTCCCATCCCTGTGATGCCACGTTTCCCACACTTCCGTGCTCTCTGTCTGCAACTCAGCTGTTTACAGCACCGAGGGGAGGTGCTGAGGGCCGCCCAGCGTCCTCGGCATGAGAAGGCTGCTGGAGCCAATGGAGCCACGCGCTGAGCTCCTCTCAGGCCCTGCAGTGCACTGCCAACACTAATGCATCACCAGTGCGTGCTGAGCAACGGGCTTCCAGAAAAGAGCACGGGAAAGCAAGCGTGCGTGCTGGCCAGCTGACACAAATGCTGTGTCCAGAGGCTCCCAGAAAACAAACCTCGCTTCCCCCCACCCCCGTGGAGCAATGGCTCCGTATCTACTGACTAAGCAACTGCAGCAACTTTAGACAACATGACCCCGTTTCAGGAATGGAGAATCGATGGTCCATCCACACATACTCCTGCCTTCACACAGCTGACGGCTAACGTCACCTAAAAGTGCAGCACAGACAGCACGATGCAGAAACGACTCTACAGCAGTGGGAGCCCAGAAGGACCATCGTCCCACTGCCTGCAGCGGTCTGTTCTCGAAGCCCCCGCCTCCAAACAAGCAAATACCAGACCCACCTGTAAGAAGCAAGCAGAACTCTCCCTGCTCTGTGCAAGCGCACCCCACGAATACTGATGGGGGAGTTACAAAGCCATTCTAGTGACTGAGCAAATTTGCAAACATGCAATCCACAAACAATGTGGACCGAGTACACATGATGTTTGTGGAGCGTGTAAAACTATTTCTGAACAGGTTTTCCCTCTTAAAAAATTCAGCTACTAATCAAAAGGTTGGTAGTTCAAACCCACTAGTCACTCCGCGGGAGGAAGACGTGGCATTGTGCTCGCATGATGATCAAAGCCTTGGAAGAGCCTGATGCAGTTCCACTGTATCCTACAGAGCATGCCAGGTCAGAAGGAGGATTCCAAAGAAAAGGAACCCGTTCTTTATATTTTCAGTCACAGCTAAAGGTTTTCTGCCCCTTCACGCTCTGTCTAGGGAAACTGTTTTGAGTTGGAGCTGGCTCGACTGATGGCCCCCACGCCTGGCTGGGCAGCAGAACTCCCCGGAGAAGGCTCACTAGCGGCAGGTGTGTTGTGTACAGGAGGCCTCACCTATGTGTGCAGCCACAAAGCCCACGCTGGGAAGGATGTGCAACAGGCCCACGAAGTGGACTCGGGGTCGGGGGGGAGAAGATACAGTTTCTCCCACACAGCCTCCACAGACTGTCAATCAGTAAAAGACAGAAACAGAAAAAGAGATTCCTGAGCCCCAGCTTGGCCTTCCTAGAAACAGTAAGGGTAGTCTCACCTTTAGTAAGTCCTTACGTGGCCTCGTGGCACTCGTGCTACCACCCCAGGTGGAGGCCACAACACAGAGCCTTCACCAGGCTCCCTGTGGAAGCCGGGCCCCTGCAATTAGACCATAACCTCTTCAGGGAATCCACTGAGACCTGATCATACTAGACTGGCAAGGCCCCCACCTCGCAGAGCCTCCCAGGCTGGCACAAAGCTGAGCTGCCAAGCACAGCTCAGAGATGTCTGCCCAGGCAACCATCCAACTGCTCAAAGTCAGATCTTGCAAATATAAAGGGGCAGACTGTATAAATGACCGATTTTTCTTTTGCAGTCTTAGCCTGACGCATCCACACTCTGTCTAGGGAAACTGAAGCCACATTGTGACCGTCAGACAGCTGCAAATGCATAGAGAGGGCCCTATTCTTCAAGTAACTGGTGCCCTATGCTCATTTCCTTTGCTTTCATGCCCCTTCCCCAAGGGCCTAAACTTGGTTTTCCAAACAGTCTATCTATTAAGAGAACAGATTACATAAATAGATTTTAAAAGAATGAGCCAGCAGCTCTCAGAAGCATCCAGCATGGCAGGCAGGCCTGTGTCCCACAGCAGGTGTGGAAGGAACACTCGCTCCCAGCACTGTCGTTCATGCAAGATTCAAGTTCAAGGCTTGCCCCAGGACCAAAGGCAGCAGCTGGTCAAGAACTTGCATATCTGGGACACTTAGCAGTGAGTCGGCTACTTCCCAGGGGCACATCAGGATCTCCTCAAAGAGCAGGAGTCAGCCAGAACAGATCAAGCAGATCTAGGTCTACTAATAACCCTTCCCAACATCTAGTCCTCCACACCCAGCTCCAAGGAGAAGGCCTGCATGCAAGCCAAGTGAGGGACACTTACGACGGGACCTTCTGATCCTCAGGAGAGCTGGAGATGGCAGCCACGACACGTGGCTCACAGGAGGGAGGGGTGGCCTCTCCTGTTGGAATAGGCGTCTGGACTCTGGAAATCCTGACATTACCCTCAACAAGTATCCCTACATGGAGTGTCATCTTCGATCCAAAAGATCCAAAAATAATTTCAAGACAGTTACAAATCAGAAGTGACCAGAGTAACAAAAAGTCAGAACAAGAGATGTTCAGAATTTGGAGCTCTGGTAGTGTAGTGGGTCAGGAGCTGAGCTGTTAACCAAAGACCAGTGGGACGAATCCACCAGCTGCTCTAGAAAGATAAGCGGGCACCTGTACAATGTGCAGCCTCTGACAACCTGCTGGAGGCTACAAGTCGGTTCTGACTTGACAGCAATGAGTTTGAGATTGTGCTTTGTTTTTCTGTTATGCAGAGGTGTGAGCGGTGAATATTAAAAGACTCTACATGAAATTCACAGATCAAAACAGAGTGGGGAGTGCGGCATAGATAAGGAGGCCTTGTAGTTCTCCAAAGACAATCCGTCTTGATTTATCCCTTTAGATCCACTGTAATTCTCCCTAACTCCCACTAGAGGGCAGAAGGCAGATGACTGGCAGGTACATGGAAAACGCCCCTGTCCACACAGACATGACAGGGCAGGACTGGGGCCGTGCCACTCATCACGGTAATGAATGGCAAGGGGACAAGTGCTCCTCGACCGATACAGATTTCTGTCCAAGCCAGGTGTTGTGACTATTCATAATAATGTATACGAAAATGGATGGATCACACAGGAAACTACTGACTGAGAGCCCTGGGGGTTACAGCCTGGCGCTGAGATCAGACGGGCACTGGGCAACGGTGTTTGGTTCACCACGGGGTGACCATGAGCCGGAGCTGGCTCCCAGCACCCCAAGTCACAGCATGGTGCTGACAAGCTCACCTTTGCCTGGCTGCCTCGCCACGCGGGCTGCCGTGGGTCAGAGGCTGCCGGCGGTGGATTCCGACCCTCGGTGACGCTCAGGGACAGTGCAGAGCTGCCCCACGGGGTTTCCTAGGCTGTGGTTTTCACGGAGGCCAAGGTCAGGCCCTGTCTCCCGTGGCAGAGCTGCTGGGTGCTTTAACCACTGCACTACCAGGCCTCTCACTGGCTATCTGAGGCTATCGGGGGAGGCGAGAAAACAATGCCAGTTAGTTCTTTCTGTTTGTTCGCTTTTTTAAAAAATAAAAAGTTATTTCTTGTATTACAGCCTTGGAATAACGGCAACCCTGACACTGTCGCCTTCTCCCTTCTTTGTTGCTCTTTTCTTTCTCTTGTCAATCCCCTCCCACAGTTTATCACCAGGAAAAGGCACTTCCCTATCTGTGTGTGACCCTGTGGATGCACATCTGTGACCAACAGTGACCAGTGGAGTGACCAGCTGGCCTGGAAGTGAGCTTGTACAATGTTCACAGTGATCTCAGCACAGCCAAGACACCTGAACTGTGCGGACAGGGGGCCAGGGTCATTTATCCAGTCTGTGCTAACTGGAGTCAGTACACTTGGACCTTAGGCAAAGCAAAGGGGGGGGGTGTTGAAGAGAGAGCCAGTCCACTCCGGTCACAGTGAGCCCACATAGAACCACTCAGTCTGTGTGTGTGGCCATCCAAGGCGCTCCGTGTGCATATGTGTGTGTGTGTAGCACCACTCAGTCCGTGTGTGTGTGTCACTGCTCAGTGTGTGTGTGTGTGTAGCACTGCTCAGTCTGTGTGTGTGTGTGTGTGTCACCGCTCAGTCTGTGTGTGTGTAGCACCACTCAGTCCGTGGGGGGGCAGGGCACCATTCAGTCCGTGTATGTGTGTGCGCGTGTACATGTAGCACCACTCAGTCCATGTGTGTGTGTGTGGCCATCCAGTCAGCTCTGGTCACAGTGACTCCATGCACAGCAGCAGGTCAGAGCACCACCCAGTCCTGCGCCAGCCCCAGAACCTCTACTGTGCTTGGGCCGTTGGTGCAGCCACTGTCTCCATCCCCTCACTGAAGTTCTTCCTCCCCCTGACCTTCCGTTTGGCCAAGTCTGATGTCCTTTCTCAGGAACTGGCCTCCTGCTGACATACACGAACCAAGGAGACAGGCCTCAGCAGCCGTGCGTCTAAAGGGAACCCTGGCTACATTTCTTCCCAGCCGGACTTGCTTGTTCTCCTGGCAGTCTGAGTACATTCAATGTTCTCTGTCAACGTCATAATCCAAGCCATTTATGACATTCTCTAAAACAGCTCTTCTTCAACCAGGCCCCTTGGCATTGGGTGACTCAATCCAAGACTCAAGACTGGAAGGCACTGGGTTGAGAGAAAAACGTATTTATCCACAACCAAGATTTCTCAGAGCAGTCAATAAGTTAATAAGCACTTTGACTTTTCAAGAGGAGGCTCTAGTGTAAACAATAAATACTGCAACTGACCTCACTTCTTTCTTTTTCTTCCTGAGACATTTTGTGGGGCTATTGTTTTTCCACCTTGGGAAAGTGCTTTCAAAATTAATTTTCAGACAACCAGCTGTAAAGTTTATAATGCATTTAATGCTTTTACAATTAAAGTAGCAATAAATCCAATGCAGTATAAAATCAGCCCCTAAGGACACAGGAGACCACACAGGGACAGCGTCACCAAGCTGAGGAATCAACACCAGCCAGTGCACACACGTGTCCAGAGAGGCAAGGTGAGCCAGTGAAATCATCACCCAAAGAAACACATCCAGGACATCTGCAGACTTCCCACAGCACATTACGATCAGCAAGTGTTTAAAGAGCATGTTGTAGGCCCAAGGTTAAAAGCTGAGCATCCGTATCAGAAAGAGGTGGTTACTTTGTCTGAAGACAAGACCTACCCAGGAAGCAAGATAACACAGTGCTGAGCCCTGAGCCTCACCTCCACACCAGGCAGAGCAGCCCAGCAAGCTGAGTCCAAAGCCTCATCTGTTCTCCAGAATCCCAATCCAGACTATTGGTCTCAAGTCTGGCAAGCCAGCTCCAACTCCCAGCACCCCAGTGTGTAACGGGGCGGTGGGGGGGGGAAGGGGGGGAATCCTGATGGGTTCTGTACCAGTTCACAAGCTCTTTTGTCCTCGAGCCAATGGCTGCAGTCACTGGTCAGTCCGTCCGGTTGAGGGCCCCTCCACTTTACCAAGTCCCTCTATTGGATGGCCACAGACCTCTGGTGGGCTAATCGGTGGGAGGCTGTACTGCTAACTCCAAGGCGGCATCTCTCCAGCAGTTCGAGCCCGCTACCATTCAATGGAAGAAGGACGGGCAATCTCTTCCCACGTTACTTACAGCCTCAGAAACCCACTACAGGGCAGGCAGGAGTCCGTTCCCTCTCAAGGTGACGAGGCAGTGAGCTAGAGCCGAAGCCCAGGAGACAAACTCAGGCCGTCCTCGCCTCCAAGAGCACTCTGGCTGCATTTCTGCCGAGACAGACTTGTCTGCCTTCTGGCCATGCACGGGCAGTCAATACTGTTCACCACACCATAAACCCTGCCTGTGCAGATCGAATGAAAGAACCTCTGTCAACTTCTCTGCATGGTCTAACTTAACTGTGTCTAGGTCTATCTATTGTTACCAAAGTACTAAAATGACAGACTGAGAGATTAACGGGATTTTCCATGTTGTTATTGTGGTTGTGTACTGTCAAGTCAGAACCAGCCCATATTTGACCCTCCGGTGAGTTTTCAGAGGCAATTAATTTCAGGGGAGGAGACTGCCTATCCTAGTCCCGCGGAGCAGCTGGTGGCCTCGAACCACATGCCTTCGGGATTGCAGCGCAGCTTCTTGCCACTAGGCCACCAGAGGAATGTTACATTCTACTCAAGTTGAGAAAACACTGTGAAACATGCTGGAGTCAGTGTGGGGACTGTCAAAGCAGACCAAAGGCCACAGCAAATGGACAGTAAGGAAGGTAGAGAGACACTGTCAACAAATGCCCACTCGTGCCAGCAGTCACACTGCACAGGCGACAGGGAGACCCTGGGTGCTGAGGTGCTAACATGACGAGCACAGCATTCTGTTAATTAAAGAAGCACAGTATAGCTGTCAAAGCCCCTCTAAAATAGTTTCTATGGAAAGAATGGTATCTCCTGAGGAATCTTCTAAGACACTTGGCTGCATTTCACAGGTACAACGGTTCATGACAGGAAAGCGTGTTAATCAGACCATAACATTCTCCAGAAGGAAAAGGGGCTTCTGGTGAGAAACAGGGTACCTGCTACTTGGTAAAGGAAATCCATGCTCTCCTTCCAAGCCCAGCACCTCCCACTGTGACAGCTCTCTTTCATAAATGAGTGGTTTACGCTGGGACCCCAGAAGCGGCTCTTGGGACAAGGCTGTGTACAGTTGCTCATGTGCAGTGTGGAGGCGTCCCCGGGAGGCCTGAGAAGGGCCAGGGAGGGAGGCCAGACAGGAAGGGAGACATGTGGAAGCATCTTGAAGGCGACCACGTGACAGGATCCTGAGCAGGCCACTCAAGAGACGAGGTGGTGTGCTTCACGTGCTCCCACCATCCGCGGGGGGCTCTCCCAACAGTGCCACCTACCAGGCTCTCCACCACTCGGCTTCCAAAGCCAGAGGGTATCTCCGAGCCGAGTCTCAGATGCTCCTAGGACCAACTATTTCTTTACACACAGTGTGCGCTGTCTTTTGGGACTGCATCCTTCCAGGCCACTCAAGTCACTCTCATCAACAGCAAAGTGGTTACAGAGTGAAGAACACATGTAAAATTCCAGCTGAGACAAGTGAACGTGCATGCGTGGAACCTGTGCATTCTGTGTGCATGTATCCTGACATTTCCTGCACACCCCAGCACCCCCATAGCCCGTCTTGCATAAACACTGAACAAGGAGACAGACGCAATGACTGACAGCAGATAAACGTTACAGGCGCAGGTGTATGTACAAAGGTACATCAATTTAAGTATAGTCCGTACATTTTTTTTTAATTATTAAATTTTATTAGTTTTAATGAACATTTACAGGTACATTTCTTTTTTCGTTATTGTTGTTGCTGTATACTGTCAAGTTGGAAATGACCACAGCTGACCCTCCAGCAGGGTTTCAGAGGCAGTTAATCGCCCATCCTTCTCCAGAGGAGCAGCTGCTGGCCTTGAACCGTGTGCCTTCAGCATCACAGCACACCTTTACTTGCCTCTAGGCCACCAGAGCTCTCATTTAGTAAGTATAAATTTCGTGTTTGATGAGAGGTTTACAGAGGAGATAAAAAAACTTGGGAGCTATGTAGAGCTGGTATCTGAGGCCATGATTCAGGAGAATGCCAGGGTCCACTCCTTCGTGTGGAAAAGCGAGGGGTCCACCCTCCATGTGCAGGGTCAGGGGTCCATGCCTCCAGATGGAGAATTGAGGGGTGCAGCAGGAATCTGCAGCCAGGCTGAGAAGGAGGTAGTAAAGCACAAGGAAGATCAGCCCAAAGAACGCTCAGAAACCCAGAGATAAAAACCTTTCCCGAAAGGCTGACCTACCCCGTGGAATGGGACAGCAAGCTGAGCAGGTCTAGCAAGGCCCGCTTCCTATGGTTCAGAGAGAGAGGTGTGAGAGCCAGGCGGAATGGGCTCAAGAGACATGGGAGCTCGATCACAGAGGGGGAGCGAGAAAGAACAGGATGGCCAGTGTGGACAACTCTTTTGCAAAGTTTTGTTGTAAAGGGAGAAAAAACAGGGACAGCCCCGGGAGAGGAATGTTCAGCCAGGGGAGTTGGATTGTTTGGTCTTTTGTTTAAATGGAGAGCAGATATTTACATTCTAGTAAGAAAGCCTGCTGCCCCCCCATCCCGGGAGGGAGAACAAGCCCTGACAATCTGTCATTGCACAGATGAGAGGGGCTGGGCACGAACACACCTAGAGGTCAGTTCCGGCTACCACCCAAGATCCAGGTCTGTGCAACTAGCAGCTCCGTTTCTTCTGAAATCACAGCTTCAGAGCGTAGGCAGTCTGAAAATAGTGCTCTCTCAGGCTCATGTTAAGAACAACTCCAGCACCTGCAGCTCACGAACAAACAGCAGACTGCCGGGAGTGTGACATGGACACCCCAGAACCACAACAGCCAGCAGGAGGAGCCCAGTGTCCTATTTCTAAATAATAAATGTGCTGCTAAATCATTTAAGAAGCCCTTCTTTCTGGCTGCTGTGAACAGGCCTTTCCGGGGCTTTTTATTGATCTAGCTCAAGGTATACAAAATGCAGAGCTACATACGTCAGGCTGCTATCCAGAAGGCTGCCAGTTCTAACCCATCAGCCACTCCATAGGAGAAAGGTGCTCTCTGGTAAAGATTAAAGCCTCAAAACATGAGCCAACAAAACAACATTCCCTGCCACCAACTCATCGCTGCCCTGTGGGCGTCTCCAGCAGTCTCCCACTTCACTGACTGCAAAGTCCTCAGAAGCGTATCCTGCAGTCGTGCAAAGAGCTGGGCATGTCTACCACACAGCCGCCCAGAGACCATCCAAAGAGCTGGCCATGCCCACCACATAGCTGCCTGGAGACCAGCGGTCCTGCAAGAGCCGAGGGCCTGAGTCTCCTGGGGCCCAAGGGGGACACTAGGAAAGAGATGGGCAAACCCAACCTGATGCTGCTGAGGAAGAGGGGTGAGACTTCGCAGTGTTCCAAGGATGATTACCTCCAATGAGAGGTTTAAAGATTGGGGAAACTGAGACAGCGCATTCCAAACTGGGCTTGTACTCCCTAGTGTGGCGGCTAAAGTACCCAGCTGTGACCGCAGACATGGGCCGTTCAAAATCACAGTTGCTCCACATGAGAGTGTGGGCAGTCCACTTCTGTAAAGATCACAGCTTCGGGAACCCCTTGGGTGGGGCCCCCATGCCCTCCAGGGTCACTAGGAGTCGGCTGTGCTGTTCAGTTTTAACCTGCTTCAGTGGCACAGTCCTTGCCTTCGGGGCGGGGCACTGGTGCTGCCACCATCAGCAGCAGCTCAGGTGTTGCCATGAAGCTGGGCAGGTTTCAGTGGAGCTGTGAGTCAGAGGAGTCAGAAAGGCCTGGTGATCCAGGACTCCTGAAAATCAGCCAAGCCCACGAATCTCAAAGGACCGAGCTGCAGCTAGTCACTGGATGATGCAGGACCTTTCGTTTCAGGAGCCCAGAGCTGAGCTGATGGTGGCTGACCACCAAAAGACCCTGGTGCCCGCGGAAAGGAGGAGGAAGAACTGGAGAACTAAGTCTGGAAAAGCAGATGTCAGGAAAGATGATCTTGACCCCCACAGAGGCGACCCTGCCCCCAGTAACGATGTGGGGCTACAGGTAAAGAAGGCCCTTGGGTGGGGAGAAAGCAAGCACAGGAAAGGCCTCAGAGAAGCAGGCACCCAGAAAGCAAGGAAGAGGAAGGAGGACGGGGCGGAGCATGAGTCAGGCCTGCGATGAGCTAAATTAGTACAAACCCCACGATTCCCTCACGGAGGAGCTGCGGGGGACGGGCGGGCTCCAGCAGGAGGGAACGAGGGGCAGAAGAGACACTGTGAGACCCCACCCCAGCCTGTGGGGGAGGAAGGCCCCATGTGGTCTCCACGAAAAGGCCAGGCCAGCAAGCCTGAGTCCCACACTCTGTTACCAACAGGATCTTTTGGGTCACCCTGCAGTTTCCATTCTTCTAACCCTGGTTTTTCTCTTTTTTTTTTTTTTTTTAAATTTTTTTAATTATTATTTTATTATTTTGTGTGTGTGTATGTACCGTCAAATCGTATCTGACTGTACAGGAGGAGATTGTCCCTCCTTTCCCGGCAGAGCATCTGGTGGATTTGAACCGTGTGCCTCTGGGATTGCAGTGCAGCTTTTTGCCACTAGGCCACCAGCGCTCCCCCGGTTCTTCTCTTGAATGCTTACTGCGTAGGGGACCTGTCTCCCAGACAGCCAGAGGGATCTGGCTCCAGAACCATTTTATTATCTTTTTATCTGTTGCTAAATATCGAAGCACCCACGGGATATATGGAGAAGTCAGACACTTTTTGTACATCCAACAGTCATACAGGTTTCCCCAGCTTCTACAGTTCCCTAACTGACCACACACACGTGATGTGTCTAACAGCCACAACCAGGAGCTGACAACTGTCTGCAATGTCTGAGCTGCCGGCCTTGCATGTTGGGGGTGGGGGAGGATCGAGCATTTTATTCTAAACAATAAAAGAAGTTCAGTATCTCCCAGAAACCTACTTCAAGTCCCTCATCTTTTTTTTTTCTATATTTTATTAATTTTCATAAACATTTACAGAGATTTTGGGTTTCCATTCATTCATTGTTGCACTATTCTCTCTACCCTCCTCCCAGTTTGTTCTTGTCCAAATGCCACAGTGCTTGTCAAAGCCAGTTCTGATTAATCTTCTTTGTCAGTGTGTCCTTTGCCATTCCCTATCACTCAAGCCCTTCATCTCTTATACATCAAATATAAAGCTATTCTACTTTCCCTAGCACTGACTACCTTTCCCACATTTTTAAAATTGTGATGAGTGAAAGTTTACATCTGGTCAGCCATTCATACAAATTATTACACCCACATTGTAACCGCACTCTTCCCAATTCTGTCCTGTGATTCCCACCTCCATGAATCCTTCTCTCCTACCCCTTTTTGCATTTTGAGCTTTATCCCTGACCATATTATTAATTTTTGATGCACTAAAATTATCAGATGAATGCAACTTCCACTCCCAGTCAAGAAATATTTTAAAGCCAATTTGCATAGCTGGCATATTTAAACTCATCAAAGACTCCCTATCAGCACTTATATGCTTCTTGTCTGATCAGCAACAGTCCACTGAGAATATAAAATTTAAAACGTGACTACAACTGAAAACCATTTCAAAATGCATAAAAACTGGGAACTTACCCTAAAGATACACTCCCAAATGCTTGTCAGGGATAGACAAGCACATAAAAATAGATGTTCAGAGGAGCTTTGTTAGGTAAAGAAAGAGCCTTGTAAGAAAAAGGCAAGAACACAGCCCATGAATCCTAATCAAAGCAAGAAAGAGCAAAGCCAGCCAACTGCTGGGGTGTGGGTCCTGCCACACGAGGCTCCACGAGGCTCCGTGCCGTCAGAGGACACAGCTCCCTGCTCCCGGGAGCAGCCAAGGACTGGGTTTTCAAGAAGCCGATTGCTAGGCCTTTATTCTAAAGCACCTCAAGCCTCTCCACTGGAAGCTGTACATGAAGAGCTAACTCACAGTAAAGCCAGACCCAAATTCTAAGCAGCCAGTCACAAGAATGACGCTGTATGAAAGGGTGTCCACGATGTGCAGGGTACTTCCATCCATGAAGGACAGTGTGGTATAGCACAGTCCACGGCCCATCCCTTCCTCCTGGAAGGACCACAAAGCTCATGGCTGTGTTTACAGCTGAGGGAGGCGACTAAGGAGACAAGACACTCCTGTTACTAATCAAAGAGTAAGAAAACAATCAACACAGTAATAAAACAAAGCTCCCAGAATCACCAGAAACTCGGCCACAGCTGTGAGATCAGCTCTGGCCGGCTGTTCCAAAGCTGCCTGAATTATCCAGGAGATTAAGTGGCTCAGACCAACCCGAGTTTGCTCCCCGCCTCCAGACCCAGAGTCTTACTCCGGAGCCTTCTACTGCAGATCTTCAAAACATAAGTGTCTGCCCTCCTGGGTGGTCAGAAAGCGACCCGTGGATCTCAGGACACTGGACACAGGACAGAAGACACCAAGCAGAAATCTGCCACTGAGGCACCTCCTGCTCACAGCAGCCTTCCCTCAGCTTCTGAGACTGTAAACATTTACGGGAAGAGACTGATCACCCTCCCCATGAAAAGCAGCTGGTGGATTCGAAGTCCTGACCTTGGAGTTGGGAACCCAATACATTATGCACTAGACCACCAGGGTTCCTTAAGCCGAGAGCAGACAAGTTTCACGAGGAAGCCCCCATCCATGTTCCAGTCTAGGGAGCATGAGATGAGACGTCCTTCTTATCCCGTGTTCTGCGCAAAGGGGAGAATGCAGAGAATATGTACAAAACAAAATGCAACAAGCAATCTTCACACTTCCTGACACATTAGAGCCCACTGTGGGAGTCACCATGTCAATCACCTGGTCCAGGGTCTTCTCCTTCACTGACCCTCCACCCTTCCATTATGTCCCTTTCCAAGGGACAAACTCATGTATCTTCCTGTGGTGAAAGTGACATGTCAAGGAGAGAAACAGGCATTTCATGAACAGGCTTTTTGCTCTCTTGGGAGGAGGAGATGCAGATCATCTAGTATGTTTACACTGTAGCAGTACAAGATTTCCGTTCCAAGGGGAAATGGAAACAATTTTTTTAAAAAAAAATTATAACCCCAAAATAATTTTAAAAGGCAAAACAAAGTTCAACAGGAAAGTCATTATAATAACAATGAAAACAGAGTTGAACTGAACTCTAAAACTCTCAAATATTTTATACTCTATTCCCAATGTAGATATAATTTAATATATTTATGGTTAATTACTACACTGGGAAAATCTACAGTCAGGGACCCCTCCAGATGACTGAGGAGCAACGATGTCAGCAAGGAAACTAAGGTGTGCCTGATTCAGGCCATGGTCTTCTCACTTCTTAGGTAACTGAAAGCTGGACATTGAATAAAAATGGCAAAAGAAGAAGTGATGCCTTTAGAGCTGTCCTGAACATCCATGAACTGCCAAAAGAACAAACAGATATGTCTTGGGGAAAGTGCAGCCAGAGTGCTCCTCAGAGGCAAAGACAACAAAGCTTGATCACATACTCTGGGAAGGCTGACAGGAGAAGCTACTCCTCAGAGATGGGCACATCATCATGCTGAGAAGGCAGAGCGTCGGCAAAAGACAGACCTTCAACCAGAGGGATGGATGATGATGGGGACAGGACAGGGCTCAGGTCCTACGTGACTCAGCAGCACCTAACAACAACAACAGGGCTTAAGAACAAGGACAGCAAGCAGAAGTTTATAAACAGTAAAGGAAGATGTTTCTAAGCATCACCTCTTTCTGGACTCCTACCCACCTACTCCATCTAGGCATCCTGGGACTACTACCATCGCCAGATGCCATCAAGCTGGATCTAAGAGTGATGTGACATCCCACAGAGCGAGGTGGCCCTGGCCTCTGCCATCCTCATGGCCACTGCGTGTCAGCACCCACGCTGCAGTCCGTGAGGTCAGTCCACCCAGCTGAGGGTCTGCTTTCTCACTGCCCCGCCTGTGCTAACCCTGTTGTTACCACACTAATGTCAAAGGACAAGAGATACTGTCTACCCGTCATCTCTTCTATGGAGAATTCCGGCTGCACTCCTTCCGAGAGCTGTCCATTCTTCGGATAGCCCATGGTGCGTTCAAGACTCGTGGTCAGTGCTACAATTCAAAGGCACCAATTTTCTATCTAACTAGTGCCCCTGGTCCAGCCTTGCTTCCTCAGTCTTGCCCCCAGAGAGCAGCAGAGCACTCTTTTAATGGCTAAGTCAGATCGCTTATTCCTCTGCCCAAAATATCAGTACACTGCTGGCTCAAAGAAAAACCCCAACTCCTGCCCCAGGCAGGAAACCTGCAATGACCTGCCCCCACTTCACTGCCACGGTGTAACAGCTCTGCCTAGACTGACCAGCCTGGTCCAGGCTCTGGCCAGCGCTCATTCCTGTTCAGCTGCATGCCGGCGCTCACCTACCTCTTTCTCCAAACCAAAGCCCTGATGGAGTCAAGCCAATCTCAACTGAAAGCAACCCTCCAGGTTTCCCGCAAACCCTAAGGGGAGCAGACCGCCTTATCCATCTCCCTCGCAGGGCTCCAACGACAGATCCAGCATTTTCCCCAGCACACCAGGGCTCTCTGCTCTCCTCAAGCCCTCTTCTAGCACACCTGCACCACGTGACAGTCACTGGCTCCCAGTGCGCTCCAAGCCCCTGATTTTCTCCACAGCTCCGCACTTACCCTCTTCTCTCACTAAATCCTAAATTACAAGTAAGGACTTGGTCTTGTTCACACGAACAGCGCCTGGCTGACTGCACTCTCTCCAGGCTGTGCGGAGGAAACACCGGGCCCTGCAAAGCCACAGCGCAATGGGGAAAGTTAAGGTGCATGGCATCTTCAGGGAGGGCAGCAGAGCTGGCCACTGCTCGCAAATTCCTCCACACCGCAATCAGCGGGGAAGCTCGGACGTGTCACAAACCACTTTTCTTAGCCTAAAAAAGCCAACTTTATAATGAAACAAATATTAAAGGCAATTTTTTTAAATAACAAAAAGAATAAAGTTACAAATACTATATGTCACTCACTAAATTGACAAAGTTTACATCGTTTTAAAGTCAAACTTGAAAAGTTCTTCAGCGTTTGATGGATAGACAGCTCACTCAGTGTTTCTGTCTGTGTACACTGATGAAGGTGTTTTCTGGACTTGAGGAGACTCTCCGTGGTGCACCTCTCAGTTGGTACCCATCTAAAGAGACCCCCACCCTCACCCCGACTTCCCATGCATTCTGCCTGCACTTGTTCACACAACAGGATCAAGCTGTGTAAGTGTCTGGTGGCCGACTTCCATTAACTGTAAGATCTCCCACGGTACTCTGGGCATCATTTTCTTTGTGGGACGGTATTCTGTTTCCTGAACTCACCACAATGTACCTAGTGGGCTGTTGATGGCGTCTCGGTTGTTCCAGTTTGGAGACAGTACAAATGCTGGATGAACATTCTTGGGTACATCTTGGGTTGGGAACACTCCCTTATCTGCAGACTGGCAGAGCTTTGTTTCTCGGTCCTAGGTGCTGATTCAGCTCCGACTCACAGCCGCTTTACTTCCACATCACCACCAGTCCCGACCTGCCCTCACCATCATCACTGGTGGCCTGAGCCCACTGCTGCAGCCACTGTGGCAATCAGTCCATCAATGCCAGGTGACAGTCTTCTCCAGGAATAGTACCCCTGATAACACATCAAAAGTTCTGTTGGTGACCTGGTTAAGGTATCTGGCTGCTAACTGAAAGGATGGCTGTCTGACCTCATCTGGCACTTACGGGAGAAAGCAAGGCAGCTGCTCCCATAAAGATTTATGGCCGCGGAAACCCAGTGGGACATCTCTGCTCTGTCCTGTGCGGTCGTCGTTATGTGCTTCAAATCCACCAGGTGCTCTAAGGGAGGACAGGCCGTCTCCTCCCGTGTGATTTACTGCCTCTGAAAACCTGCTGGAGGGTCAGCTGTGAGTCAGTTTCAGCTCAACAGCAGACAACGACAACAACAATCTTACCACAAGAGAAAGGTTCCAGGGAACCTGCTCCCATGAAGAGTGCTGTTCTAGTCGTTAGGTATCATCAAGTCTATGACTCAGCGACCCTATGAACAATAGCTTGATCCCTGCCCCACCCGGTGCCACCCTCGCTATCTCAGATACACTTGAGCCCACGGCTACACTCACCATGTCAACCTGTCTGGTGGAGAGTCTTCCTCTCTTTCGCTGACCCTCTACCTTTCTTTCTAAATATGAAGTCCCTTTCTAAAGAGCAACCAGCCCCTCCTAACAACCTGCCCAATGTATGTATCCCACTTCTGAACATTTTTCTTTTTTTGGTCTCTGGAGGCTTGGTGGTAAGGAATTGTGCTGCCAACCCAAAGGCATGCAACTCGAATCCACCAACTGCTCCCTGGGAGAAAGATGGGCAATCTCCTCCCTTGCAATTTACTGCCTCTGCGAACCGGAGGGAAGATCAGCTATGAGTCGCTCTGACCCCACAGGACAACAGAAAGAGGCAGGCGGAGTCCAGCTGAGTCAGGTGCAACCCAGACCACAGCCCTCCGGTCCCACCTCAGCCTGGAACAACACTCACCTCCAGGGGCTCAACTTTCAGCTGACCAGTAAAGAGGCCTTGGAGGTGACCAGTAACACCAGGAAGGCACACACCCCTTAAGATAACCAACCACAGAAGGTCAAAGGGCAATACTTGCCCAAGGATAAAGCTCAGAAAGAAGGAAGGGACAGAGTAGAGTTAATGGAAATGAGAATCAGAGGTAGGAAGTGGGAAGACTGAAGTTACATTATCAGGATCATAATTCATGTTCTAGAAAAACCCATATGAATGGCTGAATGGAAAACCAACTGGCTTTGTAAACTTCCTACAGGGTTGGCAAGAGTCAAAATCGACTCAAAAGCACAACAGTAGTAATACTGTGAGTAATACTGTGAGTTGACAAAGATGGAGGGCTAAAAAATGGGCACTGCCAGCAGGAAGGAATGGAAGCTGGAAGAACTTGTCAGGCCCAGACCAAGGTCAAAGGGAGAACAAAGGATTCAAGGAACATCAACATGTCAACAAAGGGAGTGAACTACCAAGGAAAGACCTTCTCTTCCCTCCCTAGAAGACCACTCACGTGGCTAACCCACAATTTAAAAAACCCTGCCCTAATCCACTTTCAGGTGTGGTATTTCCTGGTCTGTCCTTATGCCTGTTTCTCTCTCTCTGCAGACCAAGGAATCCCACCTGGGAGTCCCCTTAATAAAGCTTCTTCAGCTTCCTTTCTTTCTCTGGTCCCTTCCTTGAGTCCTTGACCTTACGTCCAGTGACCTAACAGAACTCACCTGGAAGACCATCTGGCATGAGAGCATGGCAACCTCTGAGGACCACATCAAGGCACTTAACTGTTGTTGTTGTTGTTGTTATGTGCCGTCAAGTGACTTATAGCGACCCTATGTACAACAGCCCTAAACCCTGCTCTGTCCTGTGCCAATCGCACTGTCTCTGACACACCCATACCAATTACCCCCGTCACTGAATCAATTCACCTCATAGAGGGCCTTCCCCTTCTGCGCTGTCCCTCCACCTTCCCAAGCATGATGTCCCTCTCCAAGGACCTGTCCCTCCTTACAACATGTCCAAAGTATGTTAGACAGAGCCTCAGAATCCTTGCCTCCAAGGAGCTGCCAGGTTTAACCCTTTCCAGGATGAATCTGTTTGTTTTCCTAGCAGTCCATGGTACCCTCAATACTCTTCTCCAGCACCACAGCTCAAAGGCATCAATTCTCCTTCTATCCTCCTTAGTCACTGTCCAACTCTCTGATGCATAACAAGTGATTGCAAAGACCATGGCCTGTATCAGACTCTTGCTCTTCAGTACTTTGGAGAGGTCCCTAACAGCAGACTTTTCCATCACAATACGCTTTTTTGATTTCCTGGCTACTGGTGCCAAGAGTGTTGACCATGGAGCCAAGCAGACTAAAGTTGTTAACAATCTCAATCTCTTCACCATCCATCCTGATGCTGCCAGTTGGTCCAGTGGTGAGAATCTTTGTCTTCTTGGCATTGAGCCTCAATCCATACTGAAGGCTACAGTCCTTGACCCTCTGCAGCAAGTGCTTCAGGTCCTCCTGAAGTCATCTGCATAAGGCAGATTGTTGATAGATCTTCCACTTACACATATTGTTATGCCTGATTCTACGTGTCTTGATTTATTCATCTGAATTATTCCAAGGAAACAAAGATGACCATAATAACTTGTAGGAGGGCAATAAAAACGGCAAGGTCACAAACAAGCTAGGTATCTAACAACAGGAGGATTTATAAGTGCATTGTACTTCTGTGAAATATTATGCAACTACAAAAAATGTTTACACAGGGCATTAGAGAGAGGGAAAGGCACTTCTCTGTCCTACGGGTTACCTAAAGCAGGGATCGATTCAGCTCAATAGCTTTTGTTGTTATTCATCAATGAAGGAGGCTCTGTATCAATAACAACAAACAATTTCATAGCTGCCAATCTCAAAACTCTCCAGAGGGTTTTCAGAGGCTATAAAGCAAGAAGGAGGAGGCTGCCCATCCTTCTCTCACAGAGAAGCTGGTGAATTTGGCCTCTGGGCTGGCAACACAACGCCTTACCCACTGGCCACCAGTGCTCCTTCCATGTGACAATGTTGTTACTGTGGCTGTTATTGCTGTTGTGTACCTTGAGGCAGAACCAGCTCACACCTGCCCCATCCAGGGGTTTTTCAGAGGCAGGAAAGGAGACGACACATTTTTTCCCCTAGAAGCAGCTGGTGGATTCGAACTGCATCCGTCTGGGTTAGTACCTCAGCTCCTTAACACTAAGCCACCAGACCTCCTTTATATAACAAGGGAATGCATAAAATAATTTCCAGGTTTGTTCAGGAAAGAAATAAAGAAGGGGGGGAAAAGATACTGCCACCCCTCAAATGTCAAAATAATGGCTATCTCTGAAGTACAGGTGCTTTGTTAGTCCTTCTACACTTTCTCATTTTTCTGTAACACACTGACTTTAGCACTCAAAAGGAATATGTTATTAAAAATATTAATGTAGTAGTTAATATTCTAGTGAGGTGATAATAGACATAACACAATTTAACTAGGCCAAAAGGTTGTGCAAAGGAGGACAGACAGGGTTCTTGTCTGTCTGAAGGAAGGACATCTAGCCTAGAGCCTGGGGGTAGGGTGGGACATGACCAGGAAAGACCTCCACTCCTGTCCTTGATGGAAAGACTCAAAATCTGGGTTTAAAGGACCTCCCAGGAAAATCCTGTTAGTTCCTCTGTTCCAGGACAACCACTACACATGGTCCCCTGGCAAGCTGTCCCCCTCTCACTCGGAAAACCCCTGAGCACAAGGATGTAAGCAAAATCCACCAGCCTCAAGCCCAAAGGAAGCCGACTCCATCCGCCCTGTTGCCTGGCCAGAGAGCATCCAGGAAAGGCCTTTCTCCCAGCTAAGGACAAACCCAGGCCAAAGTCTTTCCAATTCCAGATGTCAGAAACTCTAGGCAGGTGGGAGCCAAATTTATGCCAAGATGACATGAGCTTAAAAGAAAACTATTGACAAACTGTTCAAATGAAAGCAACTCCCTATACCCATCTCCCCCTGGCCCTTCTCTGTGGACAGGGCAGCCCTGAAACTCAAAGGCAAGTGGATTTCAAGCATTCAAGATCAACCATAGTCCTTTAAGGGGCCAGTTCCAAGTACATACTATTTGTTCACTAACTACCACATAAGGAACATTTTTTTTGCTGTGTTCAAGAAAACACTTACTTGTTTAATGCTACAATAACCATCACACTAAATATTGATCACAGGAAAAATATATTGTTTTAGGTGCTATAGAGGTAATTCCAATTTATAGCAAAATTAGAGGGCAGAGACATTCCCAGGTTGTTACTGTTTGCAGAAGCAGATGGTGTGCACAGCCAATGAGTGGGTTCAAACCACAAATCTTTGGGTTAGAAGTCAAGTGCTTAAACACCCAGGCTGCTTTTGGAAACATACAGACTCCAGAGGATTAATACTTCGGTTGTTGTGTGCAGAGGCTGTAAATGCCCCGAAAGGGGACTTTCTTCTGCTTCTGAGCAGCTGGTGGATGTTAAATGGATGCCTTTGGAATTGTAGCAGTTTCTTACCACAGAACTCCAATACTTCATTAAGAAATGAAACTTAGTAACAAAATAACTAAGATATTACTTTTGTATGATAAGGCAATAGGACTGAATTTCCTCACATCTCCTATCTGAATCACATCAAATTCTCAAGAAACTGCCTGTCAAAAGACCTGTACACTGAAAAACCCACTTTATAGTCACTTTCCCAGATATGCTGCTGTACACACGAAGTCACACAAATTTAAAGGGCAAAGCAGGGCGGCTGTGGTCTCCTTCCTTCCTCTCTGTAAACCAAAAACCCCAAAGCCACGACATGGGTGCGCGTGCATGACTGTGAGTGCTGGCTCACCGACCCCACAGGCCTGGGCACAGCGTTCACGTGGGGCTGACACGTCGGGGGGCGGGGGGCAGACGGCCTCATCTGTCTCACCAGGAGCACCTGGTGGGTTCGAATCCGTAACCGCAGCCCGGCACTTTGGGCAATGTGACACCAAGGCTCCTCTTACACGGTTGCTCCCCGATGACTGTTTTGTAATTTGTTTTAAAGGCGTTCTAACATTCTCCCTAGAAAGATCTGAAGTTGTTCAGTTATCCGCGGGAGGGACAGGAATCCGGATCAAGGGCTCAGCTCTGCAACGTGTTAACCTATCAGTGTTCTCATCTGCAGCGTATGAACCTATCAGAACTTGTGCTCTTCTCCACGGGGCCGACTTCCCAGGCATCTTCAGATACTTCCACTTCACATTCTGAAAACTTTTTGTTGCAAAAGGAGAAACATCTCGCCGGCCACCCGGGATGCTGATTTTCCAGGCTGGGTCGCGTCTGCATCCTCCTCCTCCTCCCCCCGGCTGCCTGCCGAGGGCGGACCGGGATGGAGGCCGAGAACCGGCAGGAACTCGCCTCGCCCGCGTCCGCTCGTCGGTGGATCCTCCAGATAACGGAAAGACGTCGGTCTGAAGGCGCGATCCCGACCCCGCGGGGCGGCGGTGCTCTCCGGGGCTGACAGCTCCGCGCGCGGCGGCTCGGCGGGTCTCGAACGCGCGGCCCCAG